>NW_015627232.1:528900-566081 GCF_001515625.1 Sinocyclocheilus rhinocerous
CAAATGACTTTTCCTTCTCATAATGAGATGCTTTTTAGTGAGTGAGAAATAGGCGGGACTTCCTGTGTTCGGTTGTGTTTATTATTTTTTGCAGAGCCAAATATCGTCCACAGAGGTAAGCTGTACGTTTATTTGCATGCACACGGGTTAGATTCGTTTTAATTTTGCAAATGCACCCGTTTTCACTGCGAATGTGCTTGATATAGGAGACGTTTTCATAATGTATTGCAATGACATAAAACGTTGTCATAGATCATGCACTGCGCTAACTTGAGCTATACGGTTTTCCGTTCGTTTACACCAGCTGCTGTTAAACGGAGAAGCGCACTGGTTAGTTGAGGATAATGTTATAGAATATTATTTTAGAGCCAACAGGGTAGATGTATTCAAAAAGCAGGACACCAGTGAAGCGAGCACCGTTATGGGTTGCAGAAATGCGCTGCATTGTGTATGATGTCATCATCTTCCATTTTTACTGACGCACTGTCCAATTGAATTATTTTGGTACATTTTACACCCGTTTCAACCTGTTAGAGCGTTTATAGTCCGAAATGTGTCCAGTTAGTTGTTACATTATGTATAAGAAAAATGGACCTGTTAACTGAGCAGGCGCGCTGAAAGTAGGCTGCACTGCCATGAACGAATATTACATACATAGCCGAACATACATGCAGTGCCATTCATATATTACAGAACATTGCGCGACCGATTGCATTTTGCCAAACAGATATAAGGGGATTTTAAAACAATGTATCAGTTGTTCTTTCTTATTTAATAGAGAGGTGAGTCATTGTTGTGTAATGTTTTTCTTCTTCCCATATTTATCTTTTCATTTTTTTTTTTTTCTCTGAAAAAAATCGTTTGCAGAGATGCATTCCTCTGTTGAAATCATTAACGGTGGTTTACAATAAACTATATTATAATAAAATATAATAAAATGAAAATAAAGTGACAATAAAATATAATGAAATAAAGTGAAAATATAATATTGATTTAATTTATTTAAATGTATTTATTTTTGTTTAGAACCCCCCCCCAATCCCATTTTGATCTTTTACAGAGCTGCATTCCCCTGTGTGCAATTATTAACTGTGTGTGTGTGTGTGTTTGTGTTTTAATATTAATATATTAAAGATAATTAAATATTCATCAGAAATTATTAACACATTAACTTAATCAGATTAATCCAACATTCTGGTTTCTATTAATCTGAATATACATAAACACCTTATTCAGAATATCCACTGTAACGAACTTTGATTTATATTATATCTGTGCATGTCCAAACAAAAATATATCTGGATGATATACAGACAGTTCTGAAAAGTCAAGCTGTTTAAGAAAAACTTGTTTTGAATGATTTTACATGCATATTACAAACTTTACGTAACAATATTTCACTTTTATGGGATTGTGTTTATATTAAGTTAGAAATTAATGTGCATATCTTGCAATTTGCTTATTGTATGTACACAGGAATTCCAATAACTGATCAAGTTGTAACAACACTGTTGACATTAATCACAAAAATATGTGCACGTAAATATGGTCAGTGGTCAAAACTTTCTTTCATTCCTCATTCATGCCTACAATGAATTTGCTTTTTATAGGTCTCCCATTCGCAGAACATCTTGCATCATGCCAGACCTCTTAGTGATTAAGAGCTGCTTCCTGAGTTGCTTATCAGTACTGCTTCAGACATCGAGCTCACAGCAGGACGAGCAAAGCCAGCTGCTACTGGTGTCCTTTGATGGCTTCCGCTGGGACTATGTGAATCGAGTACCCACACCCAATTTCCGTGCCCTGATGGATGAGGGTGTACAGGTGGAACAAGTGGAGAACACCTACATCACCAAGACCTACCCAAACCACTACACCTTAGTGACAGGCTTACACGCCGAAACCCACGGCATTGTTGCTAACGAAATGTACGACCCCATTCACAACCGCTCCTTTTCCATGGAGGGATCTGAAGTGTACGATGCATGGTGGTGGGAGGAGGCTGTGCCGTTGTGGGTCACCAATCAGAAGGCTGGGCTGAAGAGCGGAGCTGCCATGTGGCCTGGATCAGATGTAGCGATTGGTGGAACGTATCCAACACATTATTTGAGTTATAATGCGTCAATGACATTTGAGACCCGAGTCGAGAAACTCATTGACTGGTTCTCAGGGCCAGAGGCCATCAATTTTGGTGTCTTGTATTGGGAGGAGCCAGACGAGAGTGGGCATAACTTGGGGCCGGAGAGCCCACTAATGGATGTAGTCATAGCAGACATCGATGAGAAGTTGGGATTCCTCAGGGGAAAGCTCAGAACCGCTGGCCTTTCTGACAAAGTCAATCTCATTGTTACAAGTGATCATGGAATGACACAGTTATCACATGATAAGATTATTGAGCTGGACACCTACGTCAGCCGCGATCTTTACACATGGATAGACAAGAGCCCTGTAGTTGGCATTTTGCCGAAAGAAGGTAAGAATGAATATAACGCATTTGTTATCGCTTATTACACTAGTCATTTAATTAGGTGTTTCTTCCACTACCTTCTTTTATTTTGTTTAATAAAAGATCATATTAATATAGGGGAGGACAAAATGACCAAAATCACGATAAGAGTAATTTTGTTTCACTGTACAGATATAGTATTTCACAATATAGTTGTTTTTGCTTTAAATAAGGTCTTTAACAATTTTAAAACCATAGAAATTTCATAATTCTTGTCACCAGTGGCAATAATCACAAAAACTAATACTAGCCTAATAAAAATTCAAGCTCACTGAAGACAAGTAAACAATCAGCAATTAAATAAGAATAAGAAACTAATTACAAGCAATGGGGCAAAACAAACTACAGCAGAACAAATAAATAAGAAATGCTACATACATTGTATAAAGTAATCAACTGTATAAAAACACTACATATTATTCACTGTGTACAAGAAAAACAAAAGTGATTTAGTCAGGAGCGGTGAAAGATTTTCTCTCTTTTGTTGTTTGATTAACATGAATAACAGACAGCAGGAATATTAGACTGCTATCACTTTAAGAGCTGCCTGGGTCCAATACACGTTTTTTACACTGTGTGTACGAGGATACTTGCAAAGATGGGCATTTGACATACAAGTGTGTGTATTTAACCATTCAAGGCCTATAAAGCAGCAAAAATAACTGTTCAATACTCCCGTGCTCTGAGCACCGTCTTCACGTGTGCGCGCCTCTCTGACAGTGCTCAGAAACTGTCTCTCAGACAGTGTGCGCATATAGCAAAATGCATTCTCTTTGGCTGCTGACTGCATTTCAACGGCTTAAAATCACTTGCTTAAAATGCTTACAAACTCAGGCAAACAATACGCTTTCATGACCACAAAGCACAGCAACGTCACGATAGTCCAAAATATCTACCGGTTCTACCGGATAATCGTGTATACCAGTATATAGCCCACCCCTAAATTAATATTGTATTGGAAAGTTTTACCATGCCTTAATCTTATATTTTTGATATTTTTCAAAGGCCTTTTTCTTTGGTATAGATTTTATCATTTTACTAATTTGCAAATGTGTGAAAATCCATCATAAAATATGAATTATTAAAACTATGATATTTTATTGTAGAAAGTAATTTACATTACCGTTATCATCACAGAATATAACACAACAAAATATGCCTTTTTAAATGGCAAAATATGCCTATAGTTCAAGAAACGGGTGTTTCTTGAACTGTAGGCATATTTTGCCATTTAAATGTTATCTCATCAATGTTATATGTTTGGTGACACATGCTTTATGGTTTTTGAGTGTTATTCTCTTCTTAACCCAGGCAAACTTGAAGAGGTCTACAATTCGTTGAAGAACGCCAACCCTAACATGGTTGTGTATAAAAAGGAGGAGATCCCAGATCATTACCACTACAGACACAATGTCAGGATCATGCCTCTGATCATAGAGGTCAAAGAGGGCTGGACAGTCATGCAGAACAGAAACGGATCTTTTATGTGTACGTATTAATATTTACACATAATTTAAGCAGAACATAGTACGATAACCTATTAAAGGAATAGTTCACCCATAAATGAACATTTGCTGAAAATGTACTCACCCTCAGGCCATCCAAGAGTTTATTTCTTCATCAGAACAGATTTGGAGAAATTTAGCATTATATCATTTGCTCACTAATGGATCCTCTGCAATGAATGGGTGCCGTCAGAATGAGAGTCCAAACAGCTGATAAAAACATCACAATAATCCACAAGTAATCCACAACACAACTCCAGTCCATCAGTTAATGTTTTGTGAAGTGAAAAGCTTAATGATGGATTTGTTTATTACAAAAATGAAGCTATTTGCTTCACAATTGATGGGCTGGAGTTGTGTTGTGGAGCTGTGTTATGTGGAATCGCACCAAACAAAAAAAAAATCAACATTGTATTTGGTCCGGACCAAAGCAAGTGAACTAGCGGACTTTCCTGGTGTGAATACACCCTAAGACACTCATTCGGACGGCACCCATTCACTGCAGAGGATCCATTGGTGAGCAAGTGATGTAATGCTAAATTTCTCCAAATCTGTTCCAATGAAGAAACAAACTCATCTACATCTTGGATTGCCTGAAGGTGAGTAATTTTTCAGCAAATTTAAATTTTTGGCCGAACTATTCCTTTAATGTCATTGACGTGCTTACTAATCAGTATCAGAAATATCTTTGCAGTTATCTAATGATTACATGCTTGATTTGCAGTGGGAAACCATGGTTATAACAACAGCCTTCCCAGCATGCACCCTGTGTTTGTCGCCCGTGGACCCGCTTTCCGCCGCGACTACACCAAGGCCTCCATGCGCTCCGTCGATCTCTATCCTCTCATGTGCAGCATTCTTGGTCTCAAGCCCTTACCTAACAATGGCTCTTTGTCAAGAGTGCAGGATCTCTTAGTGGAGACATCAACCCCAAAGCCAGTGGTCCCACCCGTGCCCAGAGAGCCTTCCTGCGCGTGGGCCGTGGGATCCGTCCTCGGCGCTGCCCTCGTGATCGGGTTCCTCTTCATCTTTGTGCAACAGGTGACACAGCGGCAGCATCTGCCACTGCATCTGTCCAACAGTGAGATAACACAGCCTTTACTGTAGGGTCAAACACAAGGGTTGTCGGCACTTTTCTCATTTGAGGTTCTCAATGTAGCACTGATTATTTCTCCAGTGCCACATCTCGATTCATTCTAAAATAATTCTGATAACACTTTTTAAGCAGCCAGCATGGTCGCTTGAATTCAAAAGCGATCGATATCCACGGTAACGTGCCAAAGCCGAATATACCAAAAGCAATATGGGGAAAGATGCTACAGTGGAAAAAGGTTGTGCAATCATCAAAATCATAAGATGACTAAGCCAATAGTGCCCTCTTCTGGTGAAGCTGTCAGTGATACCTTTATTCTAGTCATCTAAAATCTAGTATTTGAGAGAAAAAAAACAAAAGTTAGCATCACCATGCTTTTCCTTTTCAATTTGAATCTGATATTTATTTAATAAAAGAGATTTGCCCTATTCTCTTGAATTTGCATTAAATTAATATTCTGGGTTCAAACTGATAGCATTTGTGGCATAATGTTAATTATCACAAAAATTAATTTCCTTGTCCCACCTTTTATTTAAAAAAAAATTTAATAAAATCAAATAAGATCTGGGATATAGTAAGGCACTTAAAATAGAAAACTGGGCCAATTCATAAACATTAAAATACTCAGTGTTTCAATAGTATAGACACAGGTGGCAAATAGTATGAATGTTAACATGATTTTAGTGAGAAAAATTACTTTCTAATCTTTTCTGTGTATATTTATTTACAATTTTACATTTTTCCCATGACAACGCAATGCTGTAAACCCTAAAAAGACTGTAAAAATTATTTAAACAGCTTTACAGCCCAAATAATATGCAAACTGTAATAGTAAAAAACAAAACAAAAAAAGCATTTTAAGTGATTTTATAATATGATAAGCTTCACATTTCTGCTTTTAAATCCTCAAAAAAATGCCCTATTTTTTCAGGAATCTGATGAATAGAAAATTCAAAAGAACAGCATTTATTTAAAATAGAAATCTTTTGTAACATAAATGTCTTTAATGTCACGTTTAAGCTCAAATAATTTCCCCATTTTTTTATAAAATGGTAAGCTTGGCCTCATTTACTTCCATTGTAAATGCCTCATTGTAACCTCCATTTTTCTTTTTTTAATAAGCAATTCGAGATATGTTTTATGTTGATTAACACTCTGCCACAAATGCTGTTGATTGAGTTTAACTTGTATTGAACCCAGAATATCCCTTTAACTGAATGTAATGGATATTTAAGATTCTGAACCAAAAATTGAAGGGACGTTAGTAGCAGTTGCTTTTTGAATTTGATGTTATTCTCATACCCATCGTAGTTTTGTTTGTTAATTAGTTAAATGCAGTTGTTTAAGTTGGCATATTAATGTTAATAAGTGGTAATGAAAAGAAGCTGGTAGTTGTCAAACTACCTCCGTGTTGCACTAAGATCAATGTAAGCTAATCAGGATAGAGAGAAGTATTAGACTAATGGGGTGTTTTACCTTATCTGCTTTTTGCACAATGTAATACCATCCAAATGTATATTAAAAAAAAGTGTGTATGCGCCAAAATCCTCAAAGATTGACATAGTAGTAATAGTATAAGTCCTGCATTAATGTATTTTGTACTTTTTGAAAATAGCATTTAACAAAAATGCCCTGTGTAGGGCAAAACACTGTGACCTGTCTTCTACTGGTGCAAAGACTAAATGGAAAATAATATTTATGATCTTTGATATAAATGTTGCTGAAGTAGTAGTAGTTAGCTGCTTGCAGAATGTTAGGATTGTTTGTTATTAAGAAGGAAATTTTGACTTTCTATATGGACGTGTGCAGAGACTGTGTTTTGTGTTAAGTATTTCTATGATTTACTGGATTTGTCTTACATGTTTTGGATTTTATGGCCTAATGTCGGATTTTGATCTGTCAAAAGACCCATAACTAAAACATTGCTTCAAATGTGCTTCATTAAAAGATAAACAAATGCCCGATTTGGAAACATCCAAGTGCTTGATATCTACCTAGTGCAATTAGTAGTCACAACCTATTTTCCCTACAGTGACTATCATTACAGAAAAGTTAAGGGTCGGTAAGATTTTTTTAGCAATGTTTTTGAAAGTATCTTTTGCTCACCAAGTCTGCATTTATTTGATTAAAAATATGGTAAAAACAGTAATTGTAAAATATTACAATTTAAAATGACTTGTATTTGAATACATTTCAAAATATAACTTATTTCTGTGATGCAACGCTGAATTTTCAGCATCATCACTCCAGTCCTCAGTGTCACATGATCCTTCAGAAATCATTCTAATATGATTTGGTGCTCATGAAACATGTAGAACAAATAAATAAGAAATGCTACATACATTGTATAAAGTAATCAACTGTATAAAAACACTACATATTATTCACTGTGTACAAGAAAAACAAAAGTGATTTAGTCAGGAGCGGTGAAAGATTTTCTCTCTTTTGTTGTTTGATTAACATGAATAACAGACAGCAGGAATATTAGACTGCTATCACTTTAAGAGCTGCCTGGGTCCAATACACGTTTTTTACACTGTGTGTACGAGGATACTTGCAAAGATGGGCATTTGACATACAAGTGTGTGTATTTAACCATTCAAGGCCTATAAAGCAGCAAAAATAACTGTTCAATACTCCCGTGCTCTGAGCACCGTCTTCACGTGTGCGCGCCTCTCTGACAGTGCTCAGAAACTGTCTCTCAGACAGTGTGCGCATATAGCAAAATGCATTCTCTTTGGCTGCTGACTGCATTTCAACGGCTTAAAATCACTTGCTTAAAATGCTTACAAACTCAGGCAAACAATACGCTTTCATGACCACAAAGCACAGCAACGTCACGATAGTCCAAAATATCTACCGGTTCTACCGGATAATCGTGTATACCAGTATATAGCCCACCCCTAAATTAATATTGTATTGGAAAGTTTTACCATGCCTTAATCTTATATTTTTGATATTTTTCAAAGGCCTTTTTCTTTGGTATAGATTTTATCATTTTACTAATTTGCAAATGTGTGAAAATCCATCATAAAATATGAATTATTAAAACTATGATATTTTATTGTAGAAAGTAATTTACATTACCGTTATCATCACAGAATATAACACAACAAAATATGCCTTTTTAAATGGCAAAATATGCCTATAGTTCAAGAAACGGGTGTTTCTTGAACTGTAGGCATATTTTGCCATTTAAATGTTATCTCATCAATGTTATATGTTTGGTGACACATGCTTTATGGTTTTTGAGTGTTATTCTCTTCTTAACCCAGGCAAACTTGAAGAGGTCTACAATTCGTTGAAGAACGCCAACCCTAACATGGTTGTGTATAAAAAGGAGGAGATCCCAGATCATTACCACTACAGACACAATGTCAGGATCATGCCTCTGATCATAGAGGTCAAAGAGGGCTGGACAGTCATGCAGAACAGAAACGGATCTTTTATGTGTACGTATTAATATTTACACATAATTTAAGCAGAACATAGTACGATAACCTATTAAAGGAATAGTTCACCCATAAATGAACATTTGCTGAAAATGTACTCACCCTCAGGCCATCCAAGAGTTTATTTCTTCATCAGAACAGATTTGGAGAAATTTAGCATTATATCATTTGCTCACTAATGGATCCTCTGCAATGAATGGGTGCCGTCAGAATGAGAGTCCAAACAGCTGATAAAAACATCACAATAATCCACAAGTAATCCACAACACAACTCCAGTCCATCAGTTAATGTTTTGTGAAGTGAAAAGCTTAATGATGGATTTGTTTATTACAAAAATGAAGCTATTTGCTTCACAATTGATGGGCTGGAGTTGTGTTGTGGAGCTGTGTTATGTGGAATCGCACCAAACAAAAAAAAAATCAACATTGTATTTGGTCCGGACCAAAGCAAGTGAACTAGCGGACTTTCCTGGTGTGAATACACCCTAAGACACTCATTCGGACGGCACCCATTCACTGCAGAGGATCCATTGGTGAGCAAGTGATGTAATGCTAAATTTCTCCAAATCTGTTCCAATGAAGAAACAAACTCATCTACATCTTGGATTGCCTGAAGGTGAGTAATTTTTCAGCAAATTTAAATTTTTGGCCGAACTATTCCTTTAATGTCATTGACGTGCTTACTAATCAGTATCAGAAATATCTTTGCAGTTATCTAATGATTACATGCTTGATTTGCAGTGGGAAACCATGGTTATAACAACAGCCTTCCCAGCATGCACCCTGTGTTTGTCGCCAGTGGACCCGCTTTCCGCCGCGACTACACCAAGGCCTCCATGCGCTCCGTCGATCTCTATCCTCTCATGTGCAGCATTCTTGGTCTCAAGCCCTTACCTAACAATGGCTCTTTGTCAAGAGTGCAGGATCTCTTAGTGGAGACATCAACCCCAAAGCCAGTGGTCCCACCCGTGCCCAGAGAGCCTTCCTGCGCGTGGGCCGTGGGATCCGTCCTCGGCGCTGCCCTCGTGATCGGGTTCCTCTTCATCTTTGTGCAACAGGTGACACAGCGGCAGCATCTGCCACTGCATCTGTCCAACAGTGAGATAACACAGCCTTTACTGTAGGGTCAAACACAAGGGTTGTCGGCACTTTTCTCATTTGAGGTTCTCAATGTAGCACTGATTATTTCTCCAGTGCCACATCTCGATTCATTCTAAAATAATTCTGATAACACTTTTTAAGCAGCCAGCATGGTCGCTTGAATTCAAAAGCGATCGATATCCACGGTAACGTGCCAAAGCCGAATATACCAAAAGCAATATGGGGAAAGATGCTACAGTGGAAAAAGGTTGTGCAATCATCAAAATCATAAGATGACTAAGCCAATAGTGCCCTCTTCTGGTGAAGCTGTCAGTGATACCTTTATTCTAGTCATCTAAAATCTAGTATTTGAGAGAAAAAAAACAAAAGTTAGCATCACCATGCTTTTCCTTTTCAATTTGAATCTGATATTTATTTAATAAAAGAGATTTGCCCTATTCTCTTGAATTTGCATTAAATTAATATTCTGGGTTCAAACTGATAGCATTTGTGGCATAATGTTAATTATCACAAAAATTAATTTCCTTGTCCCACCTTTTATTTAAAAAAAAATTTAATAAAATCAAATAAGATCTGGGATATAGTAAGGCACTTAAAATAGAAAACTGGGCCAATTCATAAACATTAAAATACTCAGTGTTTCAATAGTATAGACACAGGTGGCAAATAGTATGAATGTTAACATGATTTTAGTGAGAAAAATTACTTTCTAATCTTTTCTGTGTATATTTATTTACAATTTTACATTTTTCCCATGACAACGCAATGCTGTAAACCCTAAAAAGACTGTAAAAATTATTTAAACAGCTTTACAGCCCAAATAATATGCAAACTGTAATAGTAAAAAACAAAACAAAAAAAGCATTTTAAGTGATTTTATAATATGATAAGCTTCACATTTCTGCTTTTAAATCCTCAAAAAAATGCCCTATTTTTTCAGGAATCTGATGAATAGAAAATTCAAAAGAACAGCATTTATTTAAAATAGAAATCTTTTGTAACATAAATGTCTTTAATGTCACGTTTAAGCTCAAATAATTTCCCCATTTTTTTATAAAATGGTAAGCTTGGCCTCATTTACTTCCATTGTAAATGCCTCATTGTAACCTCCATTTTTCTTTTTTTAATAAGCAATTCGAGATATGTTTTATGTTGATTAACACTCTGCCACAAATGCTGTTGATTGAGTTTAACTTGTATTGAACCCAGAATATCCCTTTAACTGAATGTAATGGATATTTAAGATTCTGAACCAAAAATTGAAGGGACGTTAGTAGCAGTTGCTTTTTGAATTTGATGTTATTCTCATACCCATCGTAGTTTTGTTTGTTAATTAGTTAAATGCAGTTGTTTAAGTTGGCATATTAATGTTAATAAGTGGTAATGAAAAGAAGCTGGTAGTTGTCAAACTACCTCCGTGTTGCACTAAGATCAATGTAAGCTAATCAGGATAGAGAGAAGTATTAGACTAATGGGGTGTTTTACCTTATCTGCTTTTTGCACAATGTAATACCATCCAAATGTATATTAAAAAAAAGTGTGTATGCGCCAAAATCCTCAAAGATTGACATAGTAGTAATAGTATAAGTCCTGCATTAATGTATTTTGTACTTTTTGAAAATAGCATTTAACAAAAATGCCCTGTGTAGGGCAAAACACTGTGACCTGTCTTCTACTGGTGCAAAGACTAAATGGAAAATAATATTTATGATCTTTGATATAAATGTTGCTGAAGTAGTAGTAGTTAGCTGCTTGCAGAATGTTAGGATTGTTTGTTATTAAGAAGGAAATTTTGACTTTCTATATGGACGTGTGCAGAGACTGTGTTTTGTGTTAAGTATTTCTATGATTTACTGGATTTGTCTTACATGTTTTGGATTTTATGGCCTAATGTCGGATTTTGATCTGTCAAAAGACCCATAACTAAAACATTGCTTCAAATGTGCTTCATTAAAAGATAAACAAATGCCCGATTTGGAAACATCCAAGTGCTTGATATCTACCTAGTGCAATTAGTAGTCACAACCTATTTTCCCTACAGTGACTATCATTACAGAAAAGTTAAGGGTCGGTAAGATTTTTTTAGCAATGTTTTTGAAAGTATCTTTTGCTCACCAAGTCTGCATTTATTTGATTAAAAATATGGTAAAAACAGTAATTGTAAAATATTACAATTTAAAATGACTTGTATTTGAATACATTTCAAAATATAACTTATTTCTGTGATGCAACGCTGAATTTTCAGCATCATCACTCCAGTCCTCAGTGTCACATGATCCTTCAGAAATCATTCTAATATGATTTGGTGCTCATGAAACATTTCTTAACAGCTGTGCTGCTTAATACTATTGTGAAAGTACTGACCCCAGACTTTTGAACAGCCTTTAATATTAAATATTAATAGTGTCGTAAACCAACTAGACAGACACATGGTGGAACTCACAGGCAAATCTTTAATAGTTGCAAAAATACAAGGGGAACTCGTGTGCAGTTATGCTCTATAATCTAAGAAACTCGTGCATACAACCAACAGCAACAATTCATCAATACAGCTGGTGAGAAAAGACTAAAATAAGAGGCTTTGAGCAGAGCGCTAACCCAGGCCTAGAGCTGAAGAAAAGGCCAAAGGAGGTGAAAGGCATGCGTCTGACAAAAAGAAGCCAAGCAATATGTGAAGAGGCAACTGAAGCTTTTTGGTTTCATCTTTAAATGGCATCAATATCAATGTCCTCCTCCTCATGGTCTGACTTCTCAGGTTTTGTGGTCTCCATTTTCAACTCGCGGGCAGAGGAGGAATACACCACCTAGAGGAAAGAAAGATGAGAGTAAATTCTGTGCTAACAATGTTTATCGAATAACTAACATATACTATATTTACAATGATCTTATTATAAATCTAAAATCCTGGTTATGAAAACTGATGTAATAACATGGCTTTTTTTTTACCTCAACATTGTCATCGTCATCATCTTCCTCTTCCTCCTCGCTGCCCTCACTCTCCTCCTCTGCCTCTTTGAGCCATTTAACAAAGGGCTCTGCCTTGGCATGAATCTCTTTAGCCAACTCTTTGGAGACATACTTCTTAGACACCTATAGCAGAAACGTCACCAACAGGCTTAAACTCCAGAACACTAGACTAGTCAAGTGTGCGTGCTGCTATCAGACCCTGGGCTTTTCAGCAGCATGCAGGTCACAGACGTTACCATATTACAACCCCCTCCGACACGCAGGCTAAAATGACAAGGGTTGCCTAGCAACAGGTAACAGACCGCATCATCCTTTCATCCATGTTATTTCAGAGAGCTGCCAGAGATCAGAATTGGATTCATGCATCTAAACTACTTTTATCTGAGCCACGTTCAACTCTGACCTACATCGTTTCATCTGAGATTCTAGAAGGTCCAGTCTAGAGGCTGCGTGTTGGCAGGTTACCTTTTCAGCCCATGCGAGTATGACATCTTCCTCCAGCAGATCCGCGTCATACAGGTCTTTGAGTATAATGGGGACTCTGGGTAAGAGCTGCAGCTGATGCAGCTTCACCAGGCACTCAAAGCCACCCAGAAGATATTTCTGGGCTTTCTTATTGTTGTGGCAGAACTGTGGACAGAAATGTAAACTTCTTAAAATGCAAACTTATTATAGTGCAATAACAAGCCAGTATGACAGTGTTATTTGTAAAACCAGCATTAGTGCATTTTAACAAAAGGAATAAGGTTTGTACGCATGGGAAGTCTTTGCTGTTGTAGGGCAGGCTTCCCAATCAGGGGTTTCTTAAAATTACAGTTGAATCACTGATGTCACATGGACTATTTTAATGATGTCCGTACTATCTTTCTGGCCCTTGAACATGTCAGAAAGCTCTTGGATTTCATCAAAAATATCTTCATTTGTGTTACAAAGATGAACGAAGGTCTTATGGTTTTGGAACGTCATGAGGGCGAGTAATTAATGACAGAATTGTCATTTTTTGGTGATCTAACCCTTTAAATTGTGAATGCTGAATGACTAAAAAAAAAAAAGTTATGTGAATTCATTGGTCAAAGAGTGGGAACCTTAAATTAAAATTCAGCTCTTAAAACGTTGAGAATCAGTGTTTTAAATGTTAACAGATATGAGGACGTACCCTGAGGAAGTGGCGCTTGTACTTCTTGATCTGTTCACGGATGTTCTCATCAAAGAGCAGCTCGCTCAGGATCAGAGGACCCATGGCCTTCACATCCAGCCTTTCAGCCTCAGCCAAGATCTCTTTATCTGCCAAGTCAATTGCTCCACTGTCTTTCTTTTCCTGAAGGGCAGAAACAAAGAATGGAGCTGAATGAGGAAAGTGTCTATATATAGAGAGCAATTTCCCCAAATTTTCAGTACAATTTTAAGACAAACACCTTCACAAAGTTGTAAAATATGTTGACCCTCTCCTCCAGGGATTTCTCCAAGTCATCAGTGAGCGTGAGACCCTTGGCGTGCTTGCTGATCTCCTCCATCCTGCGACGCTGGGCCTCTTCTGTGGTCTCCTCAGCCCAGTCTTCATCGTCATCCCCATCCTGTCATAAGATCACATTCAACACCGGTGTTTCTCATCTCTTACGCTGGTATGTGGTTTTTCAGGAGATGATCTCAAAGCAGCACTTACCACAGCATCAGGGGCATCTATGTCATTATGGTTTCCAGCTTCTCCACCACTTGAGCCATTCTCTTTGTCCTTCTTTCGGTTCTTCTTTTCCTTTTCTTTTTTCGCAGATCCACTGTCGTTCTCTGCACCAACATGACAGGAGAGAGGAAGTTAACAAAAGAGCAATAGAGTTTAGTTCATGAACATCATATCAGCATGGCATAGGTCAGAAGATCAGAGTTTTTGACTACCATTACTGCAGATACATACTGCTTACAAGCACATACAAAATCCAAAATAGATTAGGGTTACCCAAATACCCAAGCCTTCCTTCAGTTTTATTTGAAAGTAAAGGTTTGTGGAACATTAAAAGGACAATAAGCACAATATGAAAATGAAGATAATCATGTGTTTACCACTGGGGATTCAAAATATCTATTCACCGTCTCTCTAAAGTCTGTATTTACCTGGTGGATTCTTGAGAATGAAGGTGCAGAGTTTGTGTCTAGTGTCCAACATGCCTCGGTAACCACAAGCCTTGCAGGAGTTTCCAATGGTCTGCTTCTTGGGATTAATGTGCTACAATGAGGAGAACATTTGACTTTATTAAACTATATTCATAAACAGGCTGTGCGACAATGATCCAGCTACAAATCTGTGAGGCAAATTGCTCACAATTGCTTCCACTTGAAACTTGCAGAAATTATTTTACGAAAAAAAAAGTGTATGCTTTGCCGTGTACAGGTATAGACCGATGTGTTATATCTTATTTATAACCTTACAGAGAGGATATAAAGTCAACTGCAGCATGAAACCGAAACCAGGCCAGCTGAGACCTAACAGTATATGATTGGGAACAACAGTGTGAATAAATGGAAAACTTCATATACCACTTCTCCTGAGAACCATACAAACCCTAGATAAAACTGTATTCTGTATAGATTTATGAGTAGTTAATTTTTCATTTTTTTCATGAGAAATGAAGGCACTGAGGGGTACCTCTGCAAGGTTCGGTGCAACGCTTGTTTCCAAAATACTTTCTTGGGTTGTATTTGCATTTAACGTATGGTTTGTCATCTGTAGTGGAAAAGAATCAGGACATATATATATATATATATAAATAACATAAAAAAAACAAGTTCAATAAGATTTTTTTCCATCTTAAAACAAGAAATTTATGTCCCTCCATTGAAAGTCCATGCGTGACAATAGATACTGTGTGCTCTTTGAATTAATGTCTTATGGGTTTGGAATGAGTAAATAATGACAGAACTTTAATTTTTGAGTCAACAATCCCATTATGATGTAACCCCTCCTTGCCATTGGCTGATTGGTTTTGGCAACTGAAAACAAGAGACTGAATGTAACAATGAGAAACTGAAGGTGGCTTGTATACAGTTAATGACACAGCTAATTTCCTCTGTACACCTGCAAAACAATCTTAACACATGGAAGCTACATGCGTGACCCCATAGAGACCTGCATACTCAGCAACGTGCATTCAAACGTAAAGGGCACTCAGTTCAACAGGGCATCAAGGGCACCCAGTTCAACATCCACCAGAATCCCAGAATGCACCTGTTCATCAATAGTCTCACTTCAACCATGACCCTTCTATGCAAGTCTAAAGGTATATGGCAAAATGGAAATATTTACCAAATCAGTTTCAGGATTGTCACACTCAGGACACAGCACAAACTTGCGAATGAATCCATCTAGCATGTCTTGCAGTTTGTTTGCTTCATGAGATCCATTGACGATGTAGCGGTCATTCTTGCCATCAAACTGGGTTTGGGCTCCCAACTCACAACCAAAGAATTTGGTGGGATCTAAACAGAGGTTACAATATGATGTCAAATGAAAAAAAAAAAATCCATAGTTAAGGAAATTAAAGTGAAATAGCATTGTTTTAAAATGCTCACATGTCGGAGGCCTATTCAGAGCCTTAGCAACATCAACCATGTTGACTATGACGGTCTTAATTCCATTCCCCTTGCCTTCCACCTGTGAAAAACAAACATGGTTTAGTTTGCATCTGTAATTATTACATATAGTTGGATAATGGTCAAATTTCATCACAATAACCTTTGCAAAGGTAATAAAGATAAGGAAAATAATTATATATATATATATTCATTTTAAGAATAATAATAATATAGAGATAGTGTATATCATATTAATTTGTATTTACTATTAAGAAACATCAAACATGTATTTACATATAATTTATTTAATCTATATCAATATTTATCATCAAGAAATAAATATTAACCCTGGCCATATATGTTTAAAACCCACCTTAGCAATGAGACGGGGCATTTTATAACGGTAGAACTGGTCTGACACGCTGCGATTGACATTGATGGACATTTTGGCTTCCCGTATGGTTTATCAGCAAGACGAGAAGATCATGAATTGGCAATTATTAGTATTTTCTGTTTGAAGAGGAGGGAATGACATAAACGACTGCAAGAGTACTTTGTCTCTGACATGAAAAGGGTACGGCCACTGAGGCTCCAGGCTTCGAGCTCGTTGACTAAGTTCCCCCCAAACAGGTTCCGACAGCTGCACTATAGCACTGCAAAAAGGACATGAGAATGAGGATTAAGAGCAGAAAACAACAAGTATCACACAGTTTAGCATCACTACCACTGTGGTATCAACCACAGCAGACGTCTAAATTGAGGTGTGCCCATTCTCTATAAGCCTGGCTAGTTATCTACTAGGACCACCTGTCATGGTGCTATTGGGAGTCTGCATACAACTCAATACTGAAATAAATTGCTGTTAGGATAGAAAACAATGGCATAGTCAGACCCAGACATTCTGGTGCCGCATTTACTTGCATGCTGATGGGATGAAACCCCAAACAGGCCTGTGTTGAGCAACAACATGCTGCAGAGTGCGTCACACCATAGGAGGACGCCATTTTATTCGGTGCAGTATGCAACACATTAAGATTGATGCGAACTCCTAGATCTGGTTAAACAAACCAACTATCGCGAGAGTACACGCGCAGTCATGAGAGAGAAAAATACACTAGAAATAACCGAAATAAACGTACCTTTCCCATCCGTAGCTCCTGTCGTCCAGGTACTCACCGTTTTCGCAAAACAAAGACATAAACACACCGCTGGTCGCCCTGAGAAGAGGTGAACTACTGGTTTGAGTTGGTCGGTTTAGTTTAGCTAGTTAGGGGTCGGCACGGCGGTGCCTGACTGGGTTACACCTTGCGGAGCAGAGTGATAAACCCTGAGGAGAAAATTCAGGGGACCTGAAATAAAACAGCATTCATGAGTAATACTTTACAGTCAGCAACATAATAATGCTGTTGATGTGACCCAACACGACTGACGTAAGTTATAAGAGCTAACATATGGCAGCATTAACAGAAACCTAACACGCAGTATCTCCTCAAGACAGAGTGCGAATATATTTATCAAATGTGACTAAAACAGAAGAATCCCCTAATGAATAGGCCAATATGCATTCGCGAAGTTTACTCACCTCTCGCACGCTCCTGCTCGTATGCTAAACCACAATGAGCACATAAGACCTCGTGACTTCCAATCTTAACTCGGCTGCAAACTAGCCCCGCCCCCATGCCCTAAACGGATGTTTTGATTGGCTTGCGCCTCACTGGATTCTATTTTATTTGTCAAATTTTGCTATCAATCATATTGGACACGCCGATTTACTTGCTGATTGGGAAAGATCTCTTTTGTGGTAAATAACTTATTACTTTTGATAATTTTTATACGAAAATTCAGATAATTAAAAACGCCACACTTTTGATCATTTTTATACGTAAATTCAAACGCCACACAGGCTTCGTGTTTTTTTAGTGTGTATATGAAAGCGTTGAAGATGATGGTCAATCTCCAAGCAAAAAAAAGTGCCTTCTGTTAGACTAACCCTGTTTTTTTTTTTTTACAGTCTATGGACTAACCCCTACATTTTTTATTAAAATAGTTTGTCAGTCTTGTTTTTCTTAATTCAACTACCTATTTTGTTCTTTTGGAATAATAGTACAAATATGGGAAAAATTTGCTGATTGGGTCATTCCTGTTATGCATTACATTATTATGTCCTCATCATATATGTCTTGTTAACAATGTTATAAAGATGGAAGTCATATTAGTTTCTCTTTTATCATGATATCACAATTATGTGAACATAAGGGTTGTAGAAAATGGCGGTGCTTTGACTTGAGCAGATGTTGACTTTTTTTTTTTTTGCCAACTTTTCTTTTATTTAATCAAAACACTTCAGAGAATATTTCTTTCCATTAATTATGTTTTTGTGATCTTTTTTTGTTTTAGAATTTCAGCATATATGAAACATATAACTATATAAAGTATATACAGACAGATACCATGAAAATTGTCCACCTTATGATGTTTTTTTTTTTTTTTTAATTGCTTCTCCTTTTACATATTCTGCTTTTGGAAGCATCACAAATTCCACATATAGCCTGGGACAGTGGATGACAGTGACACACAGAGTGAATTCTCTGGATGTGTTTACAAACCACTGGAACAAAAGATTCCTGGCTGAGCACATCATGATGTAGGCCAGTGGAGAGGAATGCAGAGGACAAAAAGCCAGTATGGGTTCACTGGATTACCTGTGGCATTTTCAGGGTTCAGAGGGTTTACTGATGTAAGCTACAGTGACAAAATCCTTTATCTTTACTGTACAAAGGAAAATATCCTATAACATTAGAGGAAACAAACACATTTTCAGCATTCATTCTATAAGTAAATAAAGGGTTAAAATATTTTACAGTAAAGTGTTTTACAGCAACAAAACAGGCTAATAGCTTAAGAGAACATTGCAACTCAGTCCACTTTTTCGGAAGTGAAAACATAAATGTGATTCCTCTGTTTGGTGAATTAATAATGAATGGGCCTCTTGTTGACAGTAATTTATGCATTATAGATACTTTTATCCAGCATATACACATTTATACACTTATACCAGTACAAGCATTCACTACGAATTAAACCACTGGCATTAGCACCATGCCTTAGTTGCAACTTGAAATACAGGAACAGGACAGTCCACCCAAAAATGAAAATCCTGTCATCATTTACTCACCCTTATGTCGAAAGTTAAACATGTAAGACTTTCTCTCTTGTGTGGAAGACAAAATAAGAAATGACTTCCAAGTGTCCATACTTGTCCATACATGACTTTCATGACTTCCAAGTGTCCATACAATGGTGTCAAAAGGAAGAACAAACTGTTTATTTATCAACATTCTTCCAAATATGTTCTTTTGTCTTTCACAGAAGAAAGTCATTTGGAATGACATGAGGGTGAGTAAATGATGACAGAATTTTCATTACTTAATGGACTATCCCTTTAATCTCATGTCAGTGTCAAAGGTGCCCCAATTTACCAATAAGGGGACATTAAATATGTGTGGCTGTATAATGAATGTTAAAATAAAGTCAGTTATATAAAAAAAGCTATATAAGAGTTATATTTTTAAAAATACACAAACTTCTTTGTTTTAACAAACTAAATGGTAAACATAAGGCAGATGGACTTATATATATATATATATTTATATATCATATAAATTTGACCATTAACGTTTCACCACATATATTTTTTTCTTTAATAGCATTAAAAATTAAAATGTGAAAATAAGAGACACTTCTTATTCCTTTACTCAATTCTGTTCATGATTTATTTACACATTCTCCAGTGAATATTTGCTCCACCTCTGCCAAAACAGGTGGAGAACATCTGTGGATGATCTTCAGGTCTTATTACAGTTTTCCCAATTGGATTGAAGTCAGGGCTCTGGTGGAGGTGTTCCAGAATAACAACCATTTTCTTGCTATTCATAGGTTTCCCCTTGTGTGCTTATCCCTGCTGATGAAATGAATGTTGCCCTTGATTACAGATCTCTGGCTGGCTGAAATAGGGGATTTGCATGCATTTTGTTCTCATGTTGCTCTCCCGCTAAAAAGTAACCCCAGCTCCATGCATGACAATAGTGATGTTGTCACCTTTTGCCGTGTTTTGTTCACATTGCCCTTGTTTCTCATTCCTTAGTGTAGTAGGTCAGCCTGATATTAGCAGTGCTTGGGATGTGCCATATGTTTTCCCCTGCATTTCTGACACTAATCTGAGCTGCTGTTTTTAGTCATGAAACACCAGAAGGATACATTATAAATTAATATGTAAGTAAGCAAATGGCAGAAGGGATACTTGTGAAGTTATTTTATGAGAATCAGTGGTACCTAAGGTCAAAGCTGCATTCAGTAGTTTGGTGCTAATTTAAAATGTTTTACACAATAATGTTTTTGTAAAAAATACTTAATGGTGTGTGCCCACATTAGACGAAGACTGTATTTATAGTAGTTTCCTATTAAAAGTATTTGCATAGAAATGTTGTATTTTTCCATGACGTGACCCAACGTCTGAGAGAATCCTCACACTCATTGGCTGCGCCTTTTTAGGTACGCTAGTAGAATAGTGTCGTTTGGTGCACCTAATACGTTGGATGACAGCTACAGTTAAAAACCAAGAAAAAGAAGAAGTGTAGTTTGGTAATAAGAAAAGAATCAGTACCTGTACGGTCCAAGAAGTAGAAAAGATCGGAAGCCAGTAGACAGAAAGTCTGACAAAGACAATAAAAAACGCACGTAAACACTGGTACGGCAAACACAAAGAGAAAATCCTGAGTAGTGATGCCCAGTTTGCTTCTTTTTTGTCAGACAGGTAAGGGAATTATGTAGACTGCTCTCTAAAACGCAGAGAAGCGATTAGTCAACAGAAGAGACTGACGGCAGCGCGTGAGTGTTTTGCTTAATACTTTGTTTGGAGACCAGGGCCCGTATTCACAAAACATTTTATCTTACCACTAAGAGTTCTCCTAAATAGCAGTAAAAGTTTTTAACTAAGAGTTTTCTCTTAAAACCTATTCACAAAGCTGCTGAGACAAACTTTTACTTAGGAATAGAGAGAAGTCTTAAAGGGGTCATATGATGCAATTAAAATTTTTCCTTTCTCTTTGGAGTGTTACAAGCTCTTGGAGCATAAAGAAGATCTATAAAGTTGCAAAGACTAAAGTCTCAAATCCAAAGAGATATTCTTTATAAAAGTTAAGAGTCAGCCACGCCTACCTAAAACAGCTCGTTCTAACACGCCCCCACATATCGACGTCACGATGTGGGAAGATTTGCATAACGCCGCCCAAATGCTTTATTTATTCCTTCCCTTTCTAGCTTGTACTTATTTGAACAAATGCCTGAATCATGGTATTACAGGTACTTCCTGTGTCTGTTTGCCTCTTTAAGAAGAATCGCTTTATGTATTCCCCAATTGTAAGTCGCTTTGGACAAAAGCGTCTGCAAAATGACTAAATGTAAATATAAATGTAAAACACACTAGTGTCAGTGCCATTTACATAAAACTTAAAAGACAATCATGCTGGACGCACCATGCTGTTGTTAAAACTAACCTGGAAATTAACAGCTTGTCAAATGGACTGCAGGTGGCAGTATAACATCTGCTAAATTGAAATGATCTGGTCACAACACTCAGTGAATCCTTCACCCCTCCTCACTGTGATGGAAACCCCCCAAAAGACCAGAATAAGGTCAGAGCCCACTCTGAATGAAGGCTATTTTATATCCAGCAGACATTGAAACTAAGAAAAAAAGTGAAATTGAAACTGAAACTGAATTTACCCTTTTGTTCTGGGTGTTTCCATAAGCCTTTAAATTCCAGGGAATCATTTATATGCAGATCAGTGAAGCACCATGTCAAGGGAAAAAAGGCACTAACTATCCTAAATAGTGAAAGGAATTGTATGCATTTTCCACGGGCATTTCCATGTAGCATTCAAATTGGATTATTGGCCATGCTTTACATTGTTTTAACATATGATTTATTTCTTGTATAAATATAAATGCTTGTCATGCAACAGCACAAAATACACTGCAGTCAAAAGTCTGGGTGAGTTTAAGTTTCTCATGATCTTAAAAACAAAAATTTTTAAATTAACTATACAGACAAATATAAGTTGTGCCTAGCTATAATCAGACCTAAATGAAGAGCAGCAAACAAGTGCCCAGCATATATCAGAAATCCTTCAATACTATAAAGGCAGCCACTTTAAATATAAAATATAATATAAGTTAAGGTACAATATAAAATAATATTGAATAATAATATTGTTTAAAATAGTTTTAAGAATAGACAATATATGATTTTTTTTCCCATTTGCAATTGCATTGCAATTCCCATTCTTCCATTTGTGTTATTTCACATTTTTAATGAATTCATTATTATTCTAAAATATGTGGTAATAGTAAGTAATGAGTATGTGTGTCCAGACTTTTGACTGTACTGTATATACTGTACTGTATATTTATCATTTCAAAAAGTCAACTGTTGTATCTGTCTCAACGCCACAAAAAAATCAACTGGTGGCACTAAAGCCAGCACGGACTCCACGCTCACACTTCCCCGTTATAATTAAACAAAGATTCCTTTCAGTGATACTGTCAGTGTTGAGGGAGGCTCTGTTGAGTCACAGTAAACAGGCAAGACAATGTTGTTTAGAACAACTGGAGCGGAAAATGTCATCAAGGCTGATGACACTAGTAATGAAGGGCTGATGGGAACAGTGAGGATGAGACAACACGTCAGTGAGTCAACACTCATTACATATCAGAACTTATTGAGCACAGCCACCAAGATGATGTATTGCCATAATACATGACTGATACATCAGAGAAAGGAGGTTTTTAGATCTATTTTTTATCATACAATAGCTCTCAGTTTGAGACCCTGCTATGTGTATGAAAGAATAATTATTAGCTTCACATTATGTATTTGTACATTATGTATATGCATTAATTTCCTTTAGCCTGCAGATAACCAGACAAATCACTAGGAGTTTTTATTAATACCAAGTTAAAGGATAGTTCACCCAAAAATGACAATTACCCGATTTACTCACCCTCAAACCATCCTAGGTGTATATGACATTCTTTTTTCAGACAAATACAATCAAAGTTATATTTTAAAAATGTCCTGGCTCTTCCAAGCTTTATAATGGCAGTGAATGGGGTTTAAGATTTTGATGTCCAATAAAAGTGCCCCCATCCATCATAAAAAGTGCTCCTCCATCCGGTCCGAGACTAGAATATGCTAGTCTCGCGAGAACCATGTTTTGCGTAGGCCTACAGCAAAGGAAAACCAGTCTCCTTTTGCCTTATATTGACATTTTACAGCATTTTTCTTTGCAAATCCTGGTTTTGTATACTTCTAATTTGTGACCAGTGTTTTGTTTTGCTCTTTACACTGCGCTTCCGCGTTCATCACTTCCACATTCGTCACCGCATTTTTATCATGGAATTATGCATTTTTATTGGACTTCAAAATTTGAAACCCCATTCACTGCAATTATAAAGCTTGGAAGAGCCAGGGCATTTTTAAATATAACTCCAATTGTATTTGTCTGAAAGAAGAAAGTCATATACACCTAGGATGGTTTGAGGGTGAGTAAATCATAGGATAATTTTCATTTTTGGGTGAATTATCCCTTTAAGAAGAACAACGATTATTAAGAACATTGTGAATGCAAATGTCAATTTTGATTAATATAATTTCTTTTTCCTGCAAAAAAAGTATTATATCCTTCAAAAAAAAAAAAAGATTGTAAGACTAATGCTTATATTTAAAAAAAAATAAGTATTCCGTTAAATGCTGTTAACATTTATATGCTACAGTTTAAGTATAATAAAATGTAAAGTATATCAAATACAGTATATAAAATAAAAAATAAAAGTATGTGATGTGTTACCATTTAAAGGAGACATATTATGCCCCTTTTTACAATATGTAATATAAGTATCTGGTGTCCCCAGAATGTGTCTGTGAAGTTTCAGCTCAAAATGCTCCACAGATCATTTATTATATCATTTTGAAAATGCCTATTTTGAGTGGAAGCAGAAACACGCTGTTTTTCGGGCCTGTTTCTTTAAATGCAAATGAGCTGCTGCTTCCCGCCCCCTTTTCCAGAATAGAGCTGCGCCATTACAGCTCGGACCTGCTAATTATCATGTTTATTGCGCTAAAATCATGCATTTTAAACCATATGAGTTTAAACTTCAGATATATGTTTTTCTGAGTGCACACATCCGAAGCACACAGACAGAAAGCGGCTGTCACAGCATGTGAGTACTAAACTAAGTTCTCATTCACACACAAGTTTATGTTAAAAACACACACGAGTTACAAAAACAGTCGGTTATGTCTGTGAAGGTAAACAGCTGGGAAATAAATCGCATGTTTATTTTAGATCTGTGTGGCAGCAGCAATATACAGTAAATAAATCAATAAATCCACTGCTCTCCTGTCTCCTCTGAGGCTGGGACTCGAAATGGTGTTCTGTGCTCGTCTGTGCAGCCAAAGACAGAACAGTTAGCAAGTTTTGCTCAAACTTTAGCCATGAGATAAGAACTGGTACACCGTTGTCGCTTGCGAAATCAAAATGACAGCGCCGTGGGTGGACATTTACAGATTAAGGGTCGGTAATATTCTAATGAGATCCCTTTGCCACGTCACCAAGGGAGCAAAATCAGACGCGCTCGTTTTCTCAGACGCTTGCAGAAAAAGGCTTACCAAAACAAAGTTACTGGGTTAATCTTTTTCACGTTTCCTTGGTTGGTAGATGCACCGGGGACCTGATTATAGTACTTAAAACCTGGAAAAGTCATATTTTCATGATATGTCACCTTTAAATATGTTTCTGTATGCCCATGTACATTGTAATTTACTCTAGTGATCACATTTTGTTCCAAGGAGAAAGGACAGTCCTGAGCTGAGATACTGAGGCTTCTCTAAACATCCATATAACCAAAATTTGTTTATGGCCATGATACATAGCCACTGCGGTTAAGCCAGGTAAAATAAAACTAAATAAAAAAATACTGGTGGTTATGCAATGCCAATACATAGAGGTAATCAATCAAAAATAGGAAAATTACAAATGGTCAAGATGGATTGTTCTTGGACCCTATGTGTAAATGTGTAAATTAATTTGCGAAGACTGTAAATGAATAATATCAATGAGTTTTCATTTGCAACTGATGTAACAAGGCACACAGGTGGTATACTGTTCGATGAGTACTGTTGAGAAGAAGGAAGTAGGGGACTCTTGAGTCCAGTGTGCCTCTGTTTTCACTCAAACACCCTTCGATCCTACACACATTTGAGCTCGAAAGGCTGGTCTTCAGGTTTAGGAGAGCAAGAACATGCTGCTCATGCTGCTCATCTGCTGATGAATGACAATGTAAGACCGATTATCAAATTCTAATCTCTAAAATTCTAAATAAATAAAAAATTAATTCTGCTAATGCTATCCATACTGGACTGTCTAAAATGGTATTTGTATACCATTATAATTTGTAGTACTTATATGTGAAAAAAAAAAACAAGACAATTGAGATAATTCAGATAAAAATTATCACTCTGGTCAGTCAGGTCAAAGAGTGGTTTTGATTGTGGCATGTATCTGCATCTTGGGTAAAACTACTGCATCTTGCCAGCTGCTATCTAACAGACTCACCTAATGTCAGGATAGTCTCTTGCCAGAATAACTAGCTTTAGCTGTAAACTCCCAAGATCCTGTAGTCTCAGAATCTCTGATAATTTGGGCAGTATTTGACAGAGCCATTCCTCTCTGGATGCCTAGAGAAAAGAATGGTACTTGATTTAGAAAACTTGATTTTTTTTTTGTCTTTTGAGATTTTAATCTATATATTTGAAGTGGTTCTTTGCAACTCTTACATTCTGCATTCCCACAATTCATTATGCTATTATAAAGACAATCATGTAAAAAGAATACATTGATAAAGTTCATATTTAGTCTGTGACTCAATATCATATTGTGTCTACAACAATAATTCCAGACTACTGTATGTTATTGGCAGCATGTCAAGCACACAAATGTTTTTTATTATCTAAACCATTGTAACTAGGGATGCACCGATACCACTTTTTCCAGTACTCGCCCGATACAATAAACCTTAAAACAAGCCTATAAAATAACCTTTAATTGTTATTTAATTAAGCAGGGTTCAGCTTCACCAATAGGGAGATTTGGGAACTGTGATTAAACACATACACAAACATGATTCCTTTCTTTTTGTTTTTCTGCATTAGATACTTTAAAAGTATGATTCAGAGAAACAGAAATAGAAGAGAGAAACTGGAGGTTTCTGAGATTCCAAAACGTAATGGCAACCATGTGTTCCTATACGAGTCAGGAATTCCTGTGGTTTGTTCCAGGAAGAAAGCTGGGAGAAAATATGATGTGTATTTGTACTCTATTCAAATGCGAATGAAAATCTACTTGTGGAGTATTTTGCATGTTTTGTTCACATGAGAGTGTACAGTATGTTCATATGCATACATGTGTGGGTCTGTATGTGATCTCACCACTTTGGCAAACACAGAACAGATTTTATTGCTGTCGTGGCAGATGAACTCAGCAGCTGCTTCTCTTTGTCTTTCAGTTTCAGTTTTCTCTTCATCATTCGCCTCACATACTCAACCATTACTTCTACATGCAGCTCAGCCAGTAGCTCCTATAAACACACAGACACACACTTCATATATTTATAATTGTATCTTAAAACAATAAAAAAAACATGTTATAGAGACTAAGTAAGATTACACATCTATTAACATCACATCACATAATAATTTGCTGCAAATCGGTTCTGACCGCTCTGCAGACAGGCTTTAGCCCTTTGAAATTGTCTATATTATTCTCAAGCACCTTCACCAGCTCCTCCACAACCTCACAATGTCCAGCAAACCAAGCTTGAGTCCACAGTTTATGGTACAGCGGCTGTGCAGATAAACAAGTCTGGTTATTTCAAATTTTTTAATTTATGAAATTAATAGTAAAAGAAGCATCAAACATGAAAGTAAAGCGCATTATGTTATTTATGCAAGTACAATAGGACAGACGTGTTGGCCCTGGAACAACATTCCTATAACACAATCAAATGCCAAGCACTTTTATTAACCCTAACTCTAAAAATTGAATGGTAAATGTTGATGTTGAAAAATGTTGAAGTTAAATTGCTGACCTTGTAATTATCATATAAACTACTCTAAACACTTCCTCATTGGTCCTTTTTCAAAGAAAATGAGGTAGGAAAGGTTCAGGACAGTGTAATCATTAAATACGTTTCTGTTATTTACCTTGTTAGAAAGCCCTCGAGCTGGTTTAGAAGACACCACGCTTTATTTTCACACCCTAAACGTGCTTTGACCTCGCTTACAGTTATATCAACAAATGTGACCCTGGACCACAAAACCAGTTTTAAGTCACTTGGGTATATTTCAGCAATAGCCAAAAAAACATTGTATGGGTCAGAATTATCGATTTTTCTTTTATGCCAAAAATCATTAGGGTAAGATCATGTTCCATGAAGATATTTTGTAAATTTCCTACCGTAAATATATATCAAAACGTAATTTTTGATTAGTAATATGCATTGCTAAGAACTTCATTTGGACAACTTTAAAAGTGATTTTCTCAGTATTTTGATTTATTTGCACTCTCAGATTCCAGATTTTCAAATAGTTCAATAGCTCATTCATTCAGCTTTCAGATGATGTATAAATCTCAATTTCAAAAAATTGACCCTTATGACTGGTTTTGTGGTCCAGGAAGCATTTTGAATAATTTTCCTTAATGTGAATGAACTGAATGAATGAATTGCATAAAATGATTTGTCAGACAGACAAAACACAGTGAAGTATTTGCTTGAAAAGCAAAAGAAAAAACCTCTGTATTTCCACAACTTTTCTGATGGATTATGGCAGTGAGAAGACAAATATATAAAATCTACAGTCACTTGTGTTGCAGTGCAACATTTTTGTAAAGTTAATTCCAAAAAAGGATTATTATATCCCTTACCTACCATATTTGCAACGCCTCCAAGAAGCTATTTAGAGTATGCAAGACCAGCTGCTATCTACTTAAATGGGAAAATATACTGAAATCTCAAAAACTGTTTGCCCAACTCACATTTAAATAATCTGCAAAAGAAAAAGCAAAACAAAAAAATTTAACATGTCCCATAAATTTTTTGGCCTTTTTTTTTTGGCCATTGGTCTGAACAGACAAATCGCATACGAAAATTGAACTGAATTTGTGGTGTATGCACATTTGTTTTGTTAAAAACAGACCTTAAAGGGATAGTTCACCCCAAAAATGTAAATTCTGTCATTAATTACTCACCCTCATGTCGTTCCAAACCCGTAAGACCTTCATTCATCTTCGGAACACAAATTAAGAATTTTTGATGGAATCAGAGAGCTCTCTGACCCTCCATAGACAGCAATGATATTACCACAATCAACGCACAGAAACGTAGCAAGGACATCGGTAAAATAGTCCATGTGACATCAGTGGTTCAACCGTAATTTTACGAAGCTACCAGAATACTTTTTGTGCACAAAGAAAACAATAATAACAATAATAATAATAACAACTCTGGAGAGTACCCCCGAACGTAATCAACATACTGAGCGTTGTTTGCGTTCAGCATGCGCGCGCTGTCTACTGTATGTAAACAACGTTGATTACGTTCTGGGGTACTCTTGGCGGAAGACAGTAACTCGAGGAGAAGAATTGCTGACTAAATTATGTCATTATTGTTTTCTTCGTAAAATTACAGTTGAACCATTTTATTGGCTGGTCAGTAAATGTAGCAGCACACTGTGTGATGATCATGATGATCAATCTTTGGTTGCAAGACTGACAACAGCTTTGAACTTCTCTCACTGTACGACACAGGACCACCGATTAGGAGCCATGGAATTTTTTCATAGGATTACATCACTGCTGTACATAAAATTTTTAATAAACTGTATACCGAATTTGGTCCATTTAATATCACTTTCTTAATTCAATTTTAGCAGTTCTATGTATTCTTAATTTCTGGAAGATCCTGTGGCCCAGCGATCTTAGTGTCAGTTCTTGACCTGGGGATTCCAGGTTCGAATCCTGTATTGAGGGGCAGTTGTGGCCTAATGGTTAGAGTCGAACTTGTAACCCAAAGGTCATGGGTTCGAGTCTTGGTACCAGCAGGGATTGTAGGTGGGGGGAATATATGACCAGTGCTCTCTTCCGCCCTCAATACCATGAGGTGAGACCCTTGAGCAAGGCACTGAACCCCCAACTGCTCCTTGGGCGCCACAGCAAAAATTGCTGCCCACTGCTCTCATGCTCTGGGTGTGTGTTCACTGCTGTGTGTGTGTGCACTTGGATGGGTAAATGCAGAGTATGGGACATCATACACGTCACTTTCACTTTCACTTTAATTGAAAGATGATAGTCCGTTATGCCACATTAAGCATTTTGCATTATGGGAGGAAAAGTTAAAGTTTGTGCATTACATTCATATTCAATCTCCTTGCCTTAAAGTACATTTTATTTTGCAAGTGTTATTGTAATCTTTTTCCTTGTCTTCACCACCTGGTTACTGTTGTAAAATGTTGAGATATTTCATTAAAAAAAGATTGCAAGTGACGTCACTTGTGCAATGTTCAGTCTAAGAGTGCATGTGCATGTCTGCAGCCAGACCCTTAGGGGGCGTCGAAAGGTGGGACTAGGATACACAATTGACTGACAGCATAGCATCATAAACAAATCCTTCCTAACATAAAATATTAATCTAAATACCAGAAACAAGTATTAGTATTAGTTAAACTCTCCATCTCACTATACTCGCTTCCTTACATTTTACTGGAACTTGAGTTTATACTGCAGTCTGATGCAAACAACATTTTACCATTAACACTGAAAAACACAATAGCAAACTTTCATTAGCCAAAATGTCAGGAGAATAATTTATTAAGAGAACTGAATGAGATCAAAATGTTTTGCCTTTCTCGTGTTAAAATGTAAAATGATGTCAAATAAATGAACCAGTTTTATGGTTTTTGTTAAAGTGATACAATTCAGTTTCTAGTTGCAATAATGGATCTTTGTTTTTAACAAATGTAAACATTTTATTCAGCTACTATAGGTAAATGAAATACACCTACATTGACAGCAAAGGTAAAAAAAGGCTATTTTCTGAGCAGCTATGATTCTCTTTAGTTTAAAATGACATTTACTGTACTGTATTGTGTATTGTGAATCAAGGCGTGCTGCATAATCATTAAGTGAAACATTAAGTGCATTATATCAGAATGTTTAAATAATTTTTGAAAATAAACGTTTATTTTCAGAGCTGTGAACATGCATTCAAATAAAGCTAAAACACTTTATATTAGAATAAATATATATACACCTTTTTCCATTTGATTTTACCATTTAGACTGTTGGCATTTCACAGGTTTTCTCAACTGGTTTTACACAAATTCAGTGCTCTAAAAAAACTTAGCCATATTCAAAAATGCTATTGATTAAATACAACTTTCAAAATACACTGTTCTCGACCTTAATTTTAGAGAACAGTGTAAAATCAGTTGAGAAAAACTGTAACAATCATATGACTGAGTTTTTGTAATAATACATATTACGTAAAATAATACTGATTATACTGTGCGTCCCCCGCTGGGATAGACTCCAACCCCGACCATGCAGAGGACATGGAAAATGGATGGATAATACTGATTTTGTATCACAGTACTGTATGCTTCATAGTTGTTTAACATTAGCAATTAATAGTAACTGAATTCAGATGACTTTCCATATGACGAGTACTTCTAAAGAAGAGTGTAAAATCAGAATAAAATTGTGAGTTTCCTTAATAATAAACATGATATTACATAACAATACTGATTATCTATTACAGTGTGAATCACAGTTGTTTCACATTAGCTATAGATGTAACAGGGCATTCAGATGATTTTCCGTTTGACGAGTACTTTAGAAAAGAAGGAAGTAGGGGACTCTGTGTCCAGTGTGCCTCTGTTTTCACTCAGACACACTTTGATCCTGCGCAGATCTGAGCTTGAAAGGTTGGTCTTCAGGTTTAGGAGAGCAAGAACATGCTGCTTACTAGTGAAGAATGACAACAAAGAACATTGATGAAACAAGGCACACACACTGTAAGATTAATAATCGAATTCTAAACTCATCTTTCATTTGCCTAATGGCAAAACTGTAGATATTTATATACAGAATGAAACTGAAAATAAGATATCTTACTATAGTTGCTTTCTCTAAGGTAAAATAACTGCATCTTGCCAGCTGCTATCTAACAGACTCACCTAATGTCAGGATAGTCTCTTGCCAGAGTAACTATCTCAAGTTGCAAACTCCCAGGATCCTGTAGTCTCAGAATCTCTGATAATTTTGGCAGTATTTGACCGAGCCATTCCTCTCTGGATCCCTAGGGAAGAGAATGGTACTCAGTTTTAATGTTACATCATAATTTCCCTCTGCTTTCCCACAATTCAAGCAAAGAGAACAATGTAAAGAATACATTGAATAGAGCCATATTTTGTCTGTGACTCAATGTCATATTGTGTTTAAAATAATAGTACTACACTACTGTATGTTCCTGTCAGCATATCAAACACAAATGTTTTCAATTTTCCAAACTATTTTAACTCTTAATTAACCCTACAACACTCTAAGCCTCTGGGGCTTTAATTATTGTGTTAAGTTTCCCAATGTGAACAGCTATGATAAAAACATATTTACATTAAAACTTTGTTAAAATAACAAAATAGAGATAAAACAATGATCAAGGGAATAGTTCACGCAAAAATGAAAATGTAATGAAAATTTGCTCACCCATGAATCCTCTGCAGTGAATGTAATTTTAAATTATTTCTTCTGATCAAAATATGAGTCCATAATTCATCATACCGCTTCCTCCAGTGAAAAGGTCCATCCCTTGTCATCCTCTCAAAGTCCATTGACATATTTGTTTAGAACTGTTTAGGACTGTTTTCACTTGTAAATGGTGCTTGATCCGTGCATATTTCTCTCCTGATTCAGTTGAGAAAGCAATATTATGGATAGAGGACTCTTTTTTTGAGCCTGGTTTGAAGTTAAAATGCCTTAATGATGAATTTGTTTATTACAAACATGCAGCCTTTTGCTTTACAAGACATTAATTGATGCTACTGGAGTCGTGTGGATTACTTATGAATTATTGTGATTTTTTTTTATCAGCTGTTTGGACTCTCATTCTGACGGCACCCATCCACTGCAGAGGATCCATTGATGAATATGATATGTAATGCTAAATTTCTCAAAAAACCTATATGAAAGTATGTTCATATGCATACATGTGTGGGTCTGTATGTGATCTCACCACTTTGGCAAACACAGAGCACATTTTATTGCTGTCGTGGCAGATGAACTCAGCAGCTGCTTCTTCCTGCTCTTTGTCTTTCAGTTTCAGTTTTCTCTTCATCATTCGCCTCACATACTCAACCATTACTTCTACATGCAGCTCAGCCAGTAGCTCCTATAAACATACAGACACACACTCTTCATATATCTATAATTGTAAAATAATAGTAACCAATGTAAGATTATACATCTGTTTACAACTGTGGTTCTCAACCTTTTCCAAGTGACCCCATTGCCTACAACAATATTAGAAGGCCCAGCAAGTTATTTTTCCAGTTGAGACACATTTTCCAGCTTTCCAGCTCTTTTATTTATTTATTTAAATATGTCATCTTGAGACTCCCTTGTAAGTTTGCTGAGGCCCTCCAGTGAGCCCTTGCCCCCTTGGTTGAGAACCACTGATTTACAATATGTTACAGTTCTGTCAGAAACGATATGCTGCAAAATTGGTTCTGACCTCTCTGCAGACAGGCTTTAGCTCTTTGAAATTGTCTATGTTATTCTCAAGCGCCTTCACCAGCTCCTCCCCAACCTCACAATGTCCAGCAAACCAAACTTGAGTCCACAGTTTATGGTACAGCGGCTGTGTAAATAAACATTATGGTTATTTCCAAAATGTAAGAATTGATTTAAGAAGTTAATATTAAAAGAAGCATTGCAAACATGGAAGTACAGCACATTATGTGATTTCTCTAAGTGAGGACTTCTGTGTTGGCCCTGGAACAACATACCTATAATAAAATCAAAAGCCAAGCCATTTCTTAACCCTTTCCACAACCTACCTCTAAAAATCTGAGATCTGAAATTTGAAGTTAAAGGTTTAAAAAAGTGAATCATTTCATTGACCACCACTCCGCCACTGGTTGAGCCAATAGATGTTAGACCTTTCAAGCTAACATTTCATCATAACCATTGATTGATATGCTGTCCAACAAGATGTTGATACAGTAACTGCTTGGCTAAATCCAAGTTTGTTAAATTGCTGTAGTATCTATCAAATGCTGACTTCTACATTCTGATACCTGGCGAAACTACTGTATACTAAACACTTCCTCATTGATCATCTAACATAAAAAAATGAGATGGAAAATATTGATTGGGACAGTATCTCCTGGTAAACAATTATTGTAACTGCACATGATTTTTTGTTCTTTACCTTTAGTTCTGTGTGAATTCGACTGAGGAAGTATTTGTGACAAATTTTTTTGAGATCTGCTAATGTGGACAGGCAAGCTGTTCTGGTGTCCTCTGAGAAAGGATGCTCTGGTTTTTGTACATAATCCCTGAAGATATAAAGAAAGAATGGTTGGTACAATTTTATTATAATAATGACAGTAGACTTGTTAACATGTTAACAGTTAAGAGAGAGCTGTAATTTTTATAAAATTAAATTATATTTGAATGATTTTAATTCAAATATGAGCAACAAAATACATTGTATTGTATAATTTATAAAAAAAAATTTTATAATTACATTATATTGTAACCGCATATTTAAACAATTAAAAAATGTACACTTCTTAGAACTGCTGCAACAAGGTAGAACACAGATTTCTCAGTCAATCATTCAAACTCACCTAAACTGGTAAATATTAACCAGATTAGCACTGAGAGTTTTAGGAATGTTTTCTTGTTTTCTTTTGATAAGTTCCTCCAGACTTGTCTTATAGCTGCCATTGAAAAAAAGGAGAAAGCATGTCAATCTTATGATTTTACATATGTGAGAATGTGACAATGATAGTTACTAGTTAGCTACCTCAGAAGAAAGCTGTCCAGCTGGTTTAGAAGACTCCAGGCTTTACGTTCACAGCTCAAAAGTGTGTTGACATCTTTTACAGCCCCATCAACAAGCTATAAAAAATGTTGACACTGTTTAAGGATCCCAACATGTATAATTAAAGTAAGATGATGTTAGAGTCAGTAGAGCTCATAACCTACTGGTAAAACATCTACAGCAAAGTTACTGAAGTAGTATCCATCCATCAGCTCTGGTTCGATGTCATCACTCCATTTTTTCACTTCTTTCTCAAAAGCATTGGATAACCACTTTCTGATCTCATTCTGATGAGAGAAAATAAGCAACAGGAATTATAAACTAAAATATGCAGGATTAACTGATATGAGAGAGAGGAACCTTAACTAGCACTGTATCTACACCAGATATGAGCAGCATGTCCAGTCAAAAGCAAACTCAAAAAAAAAAATCAACATTTTATTTGCAGAATAAAATCAAATTCTGCAAATGGGAGCCTCATTTTAATCCTAACATGCTACAGATGCTATAACGTCAGTCATGTTCTGAATCACCTCTTTGTAAGAGAAGTACTGTTTCTCTAATCTCTTAAGATCCTCTTCAGGTAACAGAGGTCCAAGTGATGAACTGTTGATATGCTCCTCTAGTTCTTTATGCTTCAGTACATCTCTAAGAAAAATCATTAAAGAACATTAACATTTCTGAAACTGGAAATTTATGTAAAACAGCATGCTTTTGAAAGAGTAATGTTGTTTACTAGCCCTTACTTTGGGTAGTAATCCACAATCCAACTCAATATATAGAGGCATTCCTCTAAACTGATATTGGATCTGGCAAGCTCTTGGAGTCTGGTGGAAAATGCTTGATGGTAGAGCTGAGCATACGTTCGGCAGATGTCAAAATCTGGTGGGTAACACTCTCTCAGATTTCGGACCACCCTGAGTAGGTCTTTCTGCACTCGTTTGCCCATTCGGCAAACCTCTTTCTTCAAGGAGGTAGACAGGTTGTCTGCTTTATTCTCCTGTTCATCTGCATTCTTCATTCGTTGCTCCACGATATTCTGGAGTAATGTGTCATGGATCTTTCTGCACCTTGTGGGCCTCCATATTGGTCGCTGATCCACGGCCACTTCTGCCCAGCGTCTGTCCTGTGCCTCCTCTTTAAGTATTGAAGTCAAAGCACTCTTGAGTGTCTCCTGGTTGTCCTCACTGAAAGAGTCATGGATGACCAATCTCAGTCGCAAAATAAAGATCTCATAGTCCGTATGCAGCTTGTCTTCCTCATCTTCTGCCCTGGTCACTTCTTTTGAACTGAAGAGACATTCCTCCGCTTCCAACAGCTGCTGCTGTGCTTCAGCCAAACGGTTCTGCTCAAGGTTCCCATTGAAATCTAGCTTCACTGCATTATATGAGAGGACAATTACATTATATTAACTTCTGAAAAGTAACCCTTAGCTTGTGCTAATTCTCATGTGTATAGAAGGAGTTTTAACTTTTGATGCCAACGATCCTCTAATATAGTGATCATATTGTGAGAGACCCATAATAAAATATATGTAGCAGCTGCATTATACATTTGTATTACTGTGTACATTTTCATGTAAACTTTGAACATCAAGTCTGAAATGAAGACTAAATGTATGAATTGCATTAATATTGTCATTGTTCTAATGGTAAAACAAATTATTAAAATAATATCTGGAAAATATTTACTCTTTGTATTATGCTTACAGTGATTTTTTTTCTCTAACTATACTATACCTGTTGGAGTTTCAGGGGATTTTGAATTCTTCTGCCGTTTCTTGAAGTCAAGTCGTTTAATTTTTTCTGATATTTTGATTCTGATTTTTAGTTTCTGACATTCCACTTGAGGATCACCAGGGGAATCTGCTATGCCTTCAATGGTGTCAAGGTCCACTTCTAAAGTATAAATCAGAAATTAGAGGATGATAAGAAACTTGTTTTCTTTCATTTACAAGCATTACAATTTACAACCCATTGTGCTATTTTACCTAACAGTGTTTCGGGGGTGAGAGCAGCTTCAGATTTTGAATTTTTTCTGTGTTTTATAAAGCTTTTCATTTTCATATTTTTTGCCATTTTCATTTTGTGCTTTTGTTTCTGACATTGTTCTTTGGGCTCTTCATCAGCTGTGCCTTCAATGCCAATGATTTCTTCACAGATTTGTTCAGATTTCTTATTTTCTTCAAGGTCCTCTGAAAGCAGAAAGTAATCAGAAACATATCAATTAAAATATTAATCTTATAAAATAAATCCTCATATCTGAATATTGTGATGGGGGGGGGGGGTTGGTAGGAGTCAGTGTTTGCTTTTACATTGTGTAAACAATTAGCTGTGACTGACATCACATGAATCGACTGCAGGGTGTATGTTTTTAAGCCATTTGGTTTATGAGGACCAGTGTTGGGTGTAATGCATTACTAAGCTATGTTTTACTCTAATTTAATTACTTTTCCCTTGAAAAAAAGGGATTTTCCCTATCCTGACCTTAACCTCAGTGAAAGTCTTTTGGATGTGCTGCCTGGAGTTTTTTGTTGGGCTGCCTTTAGCTTCGATAACATTGTGAAATGCACAGTGGCATAGCCAGAATTAAATTGTATTTTTTTTGGGCGGGCCTGGGCAAAAGTGAGCGGGCACTAGGCTAACTAACGGACGGAGTCCAGTGGCATAGCGCAAATCCGCAGCTATGAATGTCGCAATATTGTAAATAATTGTTTTAAACCAGGAAGGCGAGCCAATGGATATCACACAAGCAACGTGCAAACTTTGCGC
>NW_015627232.1:568667-571863 GCF_001515625.1 Sinocyclocheilus rhinocerous
TCTAATGTGTGTTTTGGCCATGTAATGTTGCTGAAATTAAATATGTTATTACCTCTGAGCAGTGGCGTAGCCAGAATTTTAATTTTGGGCGGGCCTGGGCAAAAGTGAGCGGGCACTAGGCTAACTAACGGACGGAGTCCAGTGGCATAGCGCAAATCCGCAGCTATGAATGTCGCAATATTGTAAATAATTGTTTTAAACCAGGAAGGCGAGCCAATGGATATCACACAAGCAACGTGCAAACTTTGCGCAGGAGTTATGCGGTGAACCTCTTAATCTCAGTCGATTCACAAGAAAGTGAAAGTAAAAACTGGCGGCGCTTTCAGCATCTGACGCTGCATTAAAAGCGCATATTTTCTCAGAGACGACGAGAGACGAATCTCCTTCATATGCTGATAATGGTATATACAGTAGCTAAATGTTTTAATTTACTCCCTTAATATTTCTCATGTGGCCCGAACATAGGCTAGTGGAAAAAAATAAATTTTCAAAATAAATAAATAAAGAGAGAAGAAACGTAGGCTATTTCATGTTAAACAGGTTGTTTTTTTCTTTAAAAAAAAAGTCGGTGCTTGAAATAAAGTTTTTTTTAATGATTGCAGTGTTAATAATTTTAATTATAGGCCTATAATTCTTTGTATAATAAACCTGTTTTGAAAGACCTTTTTAAAAATGTTTTCCTCGCAGCGCGTCAGTTATGCGGTGATGCACTATGAAATGATTGCGGGGCAAATTAATTGTAATATTAATATAGTAATAAAAGTACCTTAATAATATTAATAGGCATTTAATAGGCATTAATAGGCACAACAGTGAGTGCAAGCTACATTAAAGTGATTATTACGTTTTGAATATGGATATTTTTCTTACAAAAACGCATCGATTCGCTACAGAAGGCCTTTGTTTGTTGTTTTTATTTAACTTGTTTTGGACTGAAGCATGCAACACCCGACTGAGTACCATGAAACAGCTTGAAAGATCAAAGACAATTTTTTATATAACTCCGACTGGATTCGTCTGAAAGAAGAAAGTCATATACACCTAGGATGACTTGGGGGTGAGTAATTTATGGGCTAATTTTCATTTTTGGGTGAACTAACCCTTTAAATCTACCAGTTGCAGTTGCTTCCGGGCGAGCGGATTCTGCGCAGCTTTCTCGCCTCCGCTCTGTTGCTATGAGTCATCAGGATTGATGCGTGTTCTCAGTGATTTGCTGGTCTGCGGCAGAATTAATGCGCGAGGTAAGTTGTCAGCGAAGCGCTCACCCAAGCGGAAAAATGTGTGAGTGGAAGAGCTCACGTGTTTCAGAGTATTTCTTATAGCAAGCTATAACAGTGAGAAGGCGGGTTTTCCCCTCTCTCTCTAACGTTACCTGCTGCGCTGCACTGCACTGATGTAGACACGTTAATTTGATTTGGCGCTTACGCTTCCAGCTCTTATTCGTGTACTGTTTTTAGATGCAGACTCTGAGGAGTCCTGCAGCAGATATTTTGTCGTGCACCATGGTCTTGGCGCTTCATGCTACTGAGCGTTGGTCTGCCCGAGTAATATAATATTTCTTTCAGCTCTGCTGCTGCGTTGAGCTGAAACATTAAGTGGCAAGCTGTTTTAAAGGGGTCATATGATGCGATTTCATTTTTTCCTTTCTCTTTAGAGTGTTACAAGCTCTTGGTGTGTGCATTTGAATTGGTGCTTACGCTTCCAGCTCTTATTTCTTGTACTGCTTTTAGGCACCGACTCTAGGAGTCCTGCAGCGAATGTTTGTCATGCATTATGTTCTTGGCGCTTCATGCTACCAAGCCGTCTGCCCGGCTGTTAATTTTTCTTTCAGCTCCGCTGATGCTTTGAGCTGGAACAAATCAGTGGGCACGCTCACATATCTAGAGTAAATTCCTATGGCAAGCTGTTTTACACCTAATGCCATAGTGACTCGGGCTGCAGAGTGAGCAGGGTTTTTCCTGTCTCTACTCCTGCACTGCATTAATTAAGGCATGTACATTGATTTGGCGCTTACGCTTCCAACTCTTGTTCATGTGACTGTTTTTAAGCACGGACTCCACAGCTGACATTTGCCGTGCGCTATGGTTTTTGGCGCTTCATGCTACCAAACACTAGTCTGCCCGGCTAATAATAATAATAATTATTATTATTATTATTATTATTCTTTCAGCTCCACTGCTGTTTTGAGCTGGAACAAATAGTGGACTATGTGCTATGAGCTGGCTCTGTGGAGTTTAGCAACACACATTTGTCGTGCAACATGGTTTTTGGCACTTCAGGCTACCAACACTATTTGCATAACTAATCATTATTCTTCTCATCCCAACTGAGATGCACTGAGCTGAGCTACTGTGTGAATGAGTTCACGTGTGCCGCATCCCATGTGAAAGGGCCTTACGAGTATCTCTTATTGCAAGTTATTAATGCTCACCATGGTCAGCCTTCTTCATGTGATTGATGCGGCGCTTTTGCTACCAACACTCGCTTCACATGACTGGCTGCATTATGTGACTGCAGCATACATTATTGTGCACTTGAGATGTTGGGTGCTTCATGCTACCAAGCAGTGGTTTGCATGACTAATTACTCTGTTCTTTTCAGCTCCGCTGTTGCATTGATCACTCTGTTCTTTTCAGCTCCGCTATTGCATTGAGCTGGAATTGTGTATGAATCTGTTCCACCGCTTATTACGTTTCGGACTGATTTTGACCGTTCTCTGCGCCTTAGCTTTGGAGATCGAGAGGATAGCCCTAAAGCCATTGGTGCAGGGTCTATGTTGACATCCAAGTCCCCACTCTGTGGTTAGTGCTGGCATGCCTAATTTTAGTATCCGTTCCTGTTTCAGAGGTTTTTCCCACAATTCAGGTGTCTCGGGGCCTCATGAGGGAGGATCAGGCTGTCGTATGGTTACACGATCCAGCTTCTATGGGTTGATTGAATTTGCGTCACCTAACCTTGTGCTTGGAGTAAGCAATTTCAAGATGCTGACGCAGAAGTTCATCCTGTCTCTATCTGAACCGGAGATTGGTTTGTGACCATCGATCTAAGGATGCGTACTTCTGCATCCAGATCGTCAAGAGACACAGGAAGTTCGCATCCATTCACCTTGCGTTCGAGGCCAGTTCAATGAAAGAATACAGTATTGGCAAGCTTTATTCCAAAAGCAAACCTGAGGAACTTCCTGTGTCTCTTGATG
>NW_015627232.1:571952-583301 GCF_001515625.1 Sinocyclocheilus rhinocerous
GAGTTTTGAGTTACCTTGACGATTGGCTGATATTAGCTCAATCACACAAACTGTTTGGAGCAGCGTTTCTGGCACTCAAATGGTTCTTACCCAATTGAGTGGTTGTCAGATTAGGTCAAGGACTGACAACAGAAGTGGATTTGTTTGCTTGGAGCATGCGCATTGCCCGCTCTGGTTTCCTTGTCTCCTCCGTCGCCTCTGGGTGTGGACGCTCTAGCCCAAGTAACTGTTGCTGTCATGACAGATCTTTTTCAGAATCAGCCTCTATCAAAATAATCTGGCTGCGGGCGCGGCCCAGCTTTTGTAAATAATAGCCTACTGTAAATGCTCGACATGCCAATAAAGCTTTGACTATTGTTTGATTATTTTGGGGGGTGGGCTATTCATACAGATGTGAGCACAAATACAAACACACAAGCACACATACCCTCCCAACACCAGTGTTGGGCAAGTTACTCTGAAAATGTAATCAAATTACTGATTACTGATTACTCCTTTTAAAAGTAATCACGTTACTGTTCTGATTACTTTATTTCAAAAGTAACTAGTAATTAGTTACATTACTAGTTACGTTACTTTTTTCTCCATGAAATCCCAGCATACACGCTCCCGATAAATCCACCACACACTCGAACACAATCATGCACACATATGTCTGCACTCATACAGTATACATGTATACATGCTTACACTTTTATATTACCTAATAAATAAATATAGGCTGTAAGCATTGAAATAAATGATAAAATCTGAAGACTATTTAATATTTCTGTTCAATAAAACCATTCAAGTGTAAATTATATCATAATTTTAATAAAACACAAAATAAGGCAGAACCTATATATAGGCCCATAGGCAGAATGGTGCATGACATCCACTGTAGTGGACAGATATATTTTCTGTCACAGAAAAAAATGTACAAGAAAAATATTGTTAAAATCTGGATGAAACTATTTCTGACATCCTATTTAACTGAAAAATATTTTTTGTACCTGTCTGGTTTTCTGAGAATAAAATTATCTAACACTTATCGCCGAGGTACATGGTGCATCCCCTTTTCCTGCCGCCATTTTGAATATATTATGCAATATCTCAAAACAAAAAATAAAAAGATAAAAAGACAACAATTAAATGGAATCGTAGACAACACTTTGGGGGTTCGCCAGTTGGTGGTTGGGACATGATGCTACATCTTAAATGGTTCAAAATGGCTTCCAAATAGCTGTCCACTGTAGTGACCACGATGCATCAGAGGGTTAATATGTGAAAGAATTCAGGCCACTAAAAATAAATTCTCTACATGAAATTTAAGCCTTCGTAGTTTATGTTGTCTCGCGTGCCACATTTCAGTCTTTAATGGCAGAGTTAATATCTGGGCAAAATGACATGTTAACTGTCTGGTGTCCATATTTGCAGCTTTAGAAAACTTGTACTGATGCCTATGTTTATAGCAATACTTTAATACAGGGCTGTGGCAGATACATTAAGCTACGTTTAACTAACTTTAATAGGATAGACAACAACATCTCAAGAACACAACATATGTTTTAATTCATGTAAATTCATAAATTCATTTAATTCATACTTACATTTAAAATCAAAAGCTTTTCATCTCAGACTCTAAACAGCCAGGCTATAAGAGTGTGGTCAACATTTGCAGAACAAGACAATGTATGTCATGCTATAGATTGTCTTACCTTTTCTCGCTTTGCTAAAGGGCATCATTCAGAATTGAAAAGTGTGTCCCAAGTACTCTCATTTAGCTTTCAGTGGTGTGAGAGACTATAGTCCCTCACAGCTTCTTTTATAGGCTGATGATGACGTAGTCCAGACACGCTGCTGCATCATGTGATCTAGTGGAGAGAATCTGCACCCTATGTTTTGACTCCTAATGTTTCTGTTTGCAAACATCGTAGCTTTAATTTTTCTATCTTGATTGCTAGAGCTAACCTACTTCCTGAGTGTTAACTATATTATGAATGCTGATAAGGATGATAATTCTTCTGACATGACTCATGTCTGTTTTGTGGAGAACAGAGGTCCAGTATGAGTCTAACGATGCTATTTACATATTCTTGTTTAGGCATCAAGCATAAGCATTGATACCAAATGTCCCTTTTTGAATCAGCACTGGGTTGGCTAAATTACGAAAACTGGGTTGTTTTTAACTCAGGCGTTTAGTGTGTGTGTGTGTGCAATGGATTTTGGTCAGCCTTTGGAGCCTGTGGGTTGTTCCATTGCAAGTAGAATTACAATTATACCACAAATGTAGGCTATTATGAGTTTGTGTTGCAATCTAATGTAGACATAATTTTGTTGACATCATCAACAATGGAAAACATAATAGCAAACTTTCAATAGTCAGATGAGAAGGAGAATTGAACGAGATCACATTTATTTGCATATGTAATTTTAGCTGTGTGACTGAATCTATATAGTAAGTTTACTTGTATTTTAGTTTTGGTTATATGGATACAATGCAATCTCTAAGTTGCAACAAGTCTCTCTTTGATAAATTGCAAGTCATTATATTTAGTTACTGTATAGGGAAAGGACATTGTCAGCAAAGGCTAGATTCTCAGCCCTTATGTTCTTTAGTTTAAAATGACATTTACAAGCCAAATAGATCTACTCTTACCATGGAATTTCTTTAAAAATATTTACCCATTTGTATTTATGGAGCTCTTCGGTCACCGTGTTTTCTTATAAGCCACATGGTTTCTCTCTTGCTCGCTTCCAAATAGATCAGCTGATCCCCCAGCTTCAGACCACACAACCAAATGAAGCCTGTCCTGGTTTCCCCCATCTCTGTGTCATTGCCTATGCCTGCAGCATTACAGTTTCTCGGAAACCTCATGGTTTCTCCAGAAATCCTCTCACTGCTGCCTCCAGATGTTCTCCAAGTGGATGTACATTCAAATGTGGGTAACACTTTACGTTCTGTAGTAGCTATAATGGGGGATTATGATTATGAAATTAATGTATACATCCAACAGGGTAGAATATAAAGAGCTAATGCAGCTAAAAACTATTTTTGTACTTTTAAAAAAATAAACATTCAGACTATACATTTGGCATTGCATTATTTTGTCCATCCGAATTGTCATTTATCCTGAATATGTCAGGTATAGTTATTTCTTGGCAGCTCTGGACTGTATTTAGAAAAGTAAATAAATGTGATGGCCAGTTGATAATGAATGCACGCTACTAAATATTGCATCAGTTGGACAGTGACATCTAGTGGAATTAACGTGTTATTATTTCTTTACCTTTTATTTTTAACATAAACAGATGCAAACATATCAGTTTTTAAAGGAATGAAGTTGAGGGTCCCATGCTGTTTACATAGCAATTATGTCACAGTATTTCTTTTTACAATAGTTTCTGACTCCTCCACTTGACAACACGACAACTACATTATAAGGGAGAATAATGATGAAAGAATGATTTCTGACCCATTTTTTAGTCAAACTGTAAATATAAAGCATGCTTGTGTAGTGGGAAACTATACAATGTTACTCTTCATGCATGATGTCATGGGAATTTAGCTCAAGATGAATGACAAAAATTAATCTTTGTCATCTTTTCTTTTAGTGGCCATTTTCTTTTGATCTGTCTCTTTAGAGGAGGAAATGCAGAATACAAGTTTAATTGGATCTCGACAGTGCTGTCTGTCCATTACCATAATATTTTGAGGCCCTCTCTTCTGCTCAAATGCCCTGTTCCAAGACTTATAGGCTACTGAAACAAAAATCAGAAAGTCTCTTGAAATAAATCTGACCTGAAAACTGCACGTTTGATTTGAGTGATTGTAAAACTGTGTTCAGTGTGCACTGTATTATAATTCAGTTTATTCAAATTTTCAAATTTCTTGCTCCACATTTCTCCACTGGGTTAGCAGCATTCTCCAAAAATGCTGGGTTAAATACAACCCAGCGCTGGGTAACATATGGACAAAAAAGTGATTGGGTTACTGCCCAGAAGGTTGGTTTAAACATTTAACCCAACTGTTGGTTGAAAACAACTCAATCGCTTCATATTAACCCAGCATTTTTTAGAGTGTACCTTTGTATAAAGGCTGATTTTGTATATGCTTTTACTCAGGAAGAATGGATCAAATAGATCAAAAGTGACCGCAAAGACATTTATAATTTTATAAAAGATTTCTTTAGAATTTTTGAATGTTGTTCTTTCTATTCCTTAAATAATCCTGAAAAAAGAACATCACGGTTTCCACAAAAATATTAAAAGCGACTGTTTTCAACACTGATAATAATTCATATTATCAATGATAATTTCTTGAGCACCAAATAAGCATATTAAAATGATTTCTGAAGAATCATGTAATACTGATTGGAGTAATGGCTGCTGAAAATTCCGCTTTGGCATTACAGAAATAAATAGCTTTATAAAATACATGACAGTGCAAAACAGTCATTTTAAACTGTAATCATTTTTTACAATACTTTTTACAATATTAATGTCTTTAATGTATTTTTTGTCAAAAAATGTACTTACCCACCCCAAACTTTTGAATAGTAGTGTACAAGCCTATATAACAAAGGAAATAAGAAATATCCAGTTGTTGCTGAATTAACCAAACTCCACAGTATCAATTAAACGGTGACATCTAGTGGATAAAAAGTGTATTTTTATTTTATTTTGTCATACCACATGAGGTCACTAGTTCACTTCAAAATAACATTGAACTTGTAATTACGATCAAAACAAGTTTGCATAAACAGTGTTGAAGCGCTTTAGTAAAACAAGTCATGTCAAAATGTTTGTAATTTTTGTATTTGTCACTTGCATAGTTATAGTTATACACTATTCCATACAGACAGGGGCCATTTGTGCTTTTAGGGGGCACAATTTTAAAATTCATCTTGACCTACTTTCAGTATTATTCATTCAGTCATTTTTCACCATGGCATGTATCACTGCGATCCCTAGAAGTAATCTATAACAATTTCAACTAAAATTAATGTTTCATCATGTTTCATTTATTTGACAAATAATTTAGTATTGTATAGTGTCAGGGGTATCATGCACTCATTACTTTTGAGGGGGCACGAGTGAGGGGGGGGGGGCTCTCATACTTGTCATGTGACACACAACAGCAACGATACTACTGTATAACTGATATGGGCTTATGTTTTATTAATTTTTTTTAAATTCGAAATATTCCCAAACTATATCATGAAATATCTCAATTCTCAAGTTATGTGTAAGTAAATGCATTTTGCACCTTTATAGATTATGTTAGTTGATCTATAATGGGCTATGGGCAAAGTAGCCTAATAGTGTAATCTATTAACTATGCATAAAAATCTGTCTTTTTACTTAAGTACCAGATATGGGTGCCTATGGAGTCGGTCTTGAGCAAACATGACTCGTGCATGTCACCTTCATGTGGATCACCCTGCTCACAGTCATCCAAAGACCTCGTTCACAACCAGTGACGAATCGTTTTGGCCGCTTGAAGGCAGCTGCACATGTTAGCTAGCGGGGGCTAATCTGCATTTGTTCTCATCATCTGCTCATCACGTTCACCAGCATACACGCCATCAACAGTAGCAGCTTACAGAATAAAACAGTGATATTTAAGGGCACTTGCCACAATACAGTGGGTGCTTGATGAATAAAATGAATGTACAGTGACTTCACATTGTTTGGAGGATGATGATGATCTAGTCATATTCAACATATTAATTGTTTTGCAAATCCTTTGTCAAAAAGTAGTGTAATTTAGCTCACTTTTAAGAATATTGTTGAAAGATGCTTTACACATGCTTTAGTATGTAAAGTACGTAAAGTAAATACGTATTTAAGCCTTTTATTTTATTAATATTTAAAATATATACTGGGCAGTTCAAACTTTACATCAGTGAACTGTAGTTAATCAGCACATAATAAACAATGAGCTGTAATACCCGCATGATAAAAGCCCCTCACATGAGAGGTCACAATGTTTACGATGCATCATGCTCATTGATAATGGCTGGGCACAATGCCTCTCTTTCTCTCAGAGTGGAGGATGGTGGTGTCACTGTCAGCTCAGAGCTGCTGACACAGAGGAAGTTAGAGAGAGAGATGTTTGGGTGTTGGATCTGGTCACTTACTTTACATAAGGCTCATCCCAGTCTTTCTTTATGCTGCAGTGGAAAATTAGGGCAGTTTTATTGCAGTATTAGCAGTTTGAACTATTACATATGGAAACCCCAAAATTAGTAAGAAAAAAAATATAAGATAGAAATTCAGAAATCTATAGTAAAACGTTTAGATTATTAGATACCAAGTCATAATTATGAGATTAAAAAGTCAAAAGTATGACAAAAAGTCGAAATTATTAGATGCTAACTCATGAATATGAAATAAAATTCAAAATAATGGCATACTTTGTCATAATTATGACGTAAAAAGTCAAAATTGACATAAAAGTTCAAAATTATGACATAATTCATAATTTATCCATAATGATGGTTAATCATAATTAGGATTAATTTTTAATTATGAATATGATATCAAATAAAAACTCAATTATGAAATACTAAGTCATAATTACTGATGAGGTAAAAAAAAATCTAAATTATGAAATTTCTATTATGACAACTCTCTAAAGATTTTAGCATGGTAATGGATATGACCATGGTAATGTATTTGGTCTTGGCGGAATAGAACTGCTACGCTGCTGAATTGCTGCTGCTGTTGGTTATTGCTGTTGTTGTAGATTATTGCTGCTGCTGCGAAGCAAGTACAGGAACTTGCTACTGCTAATACATACAATATACACAGATTTAGAGCTGTGAGTATTAAGACATACTGCTGCTGCACAAGTAGCATATATAATAACCCATAGCAGATCTATACAGGTGGAGCAGGGGAAGGTGGAGGGTTTTAGAGGAACTCTGAAAGTGTGCTGCGAAATGCTCTAGTGAATGCTAACCAGCCATTTAAATGTAAAGCAGCAAGCTCATTAGCTGTGTGTGCAACATGAACCAATCAGCTTGTGCCAAGTAGTTTAACGTTGTGAAGATCATCAGTTTGCATTAATGACACATCAGCCTGCGCCATCTAGAGTTTCGTGACAGAACTTGCCATTTTATCTCCATTCGGACTTTTATGTCATAATTCTGGCGTTCTACGTCTATTTTTTTCTTCTGTGACAGTAATGGGCTTCCATAATTATAGGCTATTCAGGCTATTATTGCTTTCTTGCCAAACTAGATACTAAGGTGATTGAAGTAACTAACAATAAAATGCAGGCATTTAGCAAGACATGTAAGAGTGAAAATTTAGCAAGACAGGTAAGAGTGAAAACACAATGATTACTATAGGCTAGTGGATTGAAATTTCAAGAAAAGTCCATAACAATTATATTGATCATCTAATGTTGTCATTAAATGCAATTCTGTGAAGTAATTTGTCCAATTGATCCAAAGTCCAGAAATCTTAATCACTAAGAAAAGGTTATTTTATTTTATTCTACACATATCTCTTGGTGACCACCATGCTGCCATCACACAAATGATACTGAATTCACATCAGAACTCCAAATCGAAGACTGTTTTCTTTAAAAAAATATTTTTAAATGTAATTTATTCCTGTAATGGCAAAGCTACATTTTTAGCATTAGCATCATAGTCCAGTCTGAGCCCGGTCTCATGAAAATCTGTAGCACTTTTTTTTTTTGTATTTTACGTGCTAGTTAAACGCAGAAACAGACTTTGGCATGCATACGATATACAAGTGTTTGATGTGCATATAATACGCAGTTTTTGCGTACATGTGATACGCACTTTGTTGGCGTGCATATAATACGCATTTTGGCGTACATATAATATGCACCTACCCCACACCGCTAAACCAATTGCGTATCATATGCACGCCAAAGTCAATTTTTGCGTATAAATAGTACGCCAAATAGAAAATGTTGCAATGCACATTCATGAGATTGGGTTACCAGTCTTCAGTGTCACATGATCCTTCAAAAATCATACTAACATGCTTATTTGAAACATTTATTATTATTATCAATGGTCACAGCTGTGCTGCTTCATGTTTTTGTGGAAACTGAGATCCGTTTGTCCTAAGATTCTTTGATGAATAGAAAGTACTAAAGAACAGCATTTAGCCCATGTGAAACATAAATCTTATGTAGCCTAACATTATAAATGTCTTTACTGTCACTTTTGAATCAATTTAATGCATCCTTGCTGAAAAGCAAAGTACTAATTTCTTTAAAGGGGTCATCAGATGCCCATTTTCCACAAGTTGATATGATTCTTTAGGGTCTTAATGAAAAGTCTATAACATACTTTGGTTAAAATTTCTCAGTGGTAGTGTAAAACAACACCCTTTTTACCCTGTCAAAATCAGCTCTGTTTTCAGCAAGCCGTTTTAGTCCATGTTCCTTTAAATGCTAATGAGCTCTGCTCAGTGCTCACCCCGCCCCTCTCTTCTGTGGGGTGATGAGCCGTTCTCATGATACTGTTTACTTTAGCCGCGGAACTTGCTAACTAGCACGCTATTAGGAAAGGCGATTTGAAAAGATTCATAAAAGAACCTTATATTCACTTCTTCTGTAGGTGAAGCTGGATCACGAATGATTCGCGCGAACATAGATGCATTTAGGTAGATCGGAGGATGCATTTCCTTCAAAAACAAATGTAATCTACTGCGTCTTCAGTGGCTCAGATGTCGGGAGTAAATGACGACTGCTATGTTCATTATTACATCCAACAACAGAACACCTCAATCGCTTAGGAGTCATTCTTGTCTACATCTGCTCCAGCGGTGAAACAATGGCGGACTGATGACAGCTCACTCAGGGCGGGTCCAGGGGCGTGTCCAAACAACTTGTAAAAGTGCATGTCGCATCCGATGACCCCTTTAAAGAAATCGTACCGACCTCAAACTTTTGAACAGTAGTGTAAAAAGTGCTCTTAAAAGCACTGAACTGGGAATGCTAATGGTTATCTAACGGCTAGTTTTCCCCCAAGTATTATAGAGCTCCTTGTTTGAATAAGTACTGGACGTCTGCAATGGCTGGGTCTCTTGGGACCTTTAGATGCATTCAGGGCGCTCTGTGCCTCGTTAGCTGTTATTGCCCCGCGGATTCTGTCTCTTCACAGACTGCACGACTTTTCCAAGAGAACCCGGGAGTCTGTATTTGGAAATCCTGCGACTCAGTAAGAATAATAATCGCCTCGGTAACCAGAGGGCAATTCCTAATCAGGCTCCCCTAGGCTCATCTGCAAGCTTGTAATGTAAATGTGCTCATTATCCCTCCTCTGTCACCTCCAGTCACTCCCTCTGTCCAAATGGCACAATAATATTAGGCAAGCAAAGTTTTTTTTTCCTCAGGATCCTTTTTAAACTAGTTTAGTTAGTATGTTTGTATAGCATGTGCTACTTGCAGTCACATGATTGTAAACTGGTTGAAGTATGATTTTTCTTAACAAAAAAATAATCAGTTGGAAAAACTGAAAAGAAAGAGAAAGCAAGAGAATTAAGCCTGCAATTAAACCAGGATTCCCTAAGTAGTCATTGTGATGAAAGTAAAAGGAATACAGGTTATTTGGAAGAAGAAATTGAGGTCAGCATGACTTAGTAATTTCATCAAAAGGAAATTAAAGTTAACAGAAAGCGACCCCTATGGAAATGAACTATTCGCAATCTTGATTATTTGAAGAAACATCAAGATCTATTATCATTTAGAGAAAATTATTCGGGGACTCTTGGCCTCTGACATGTTGTAATTGCAAATGACATGAAACGATTTTGATAAAAGAACAAAAGTGTCGTCTTTCTGACAGAAAAAACGTCCTAGTGTGCTTCACATTACTTTTGAGGCAATAAGAGGTAACTTTTGAGAGGAGCGAAAGCAGAAAATGAGAGTTCAACTTTACCGTATAATTAGTTTCATAAATGTTTCAAGTCAAATAGATGTTTAGCAGTGTGCATGTTTTTAAAATGTATTGTTTGTATTTTGTTGTCAGAATATTTTAGGTAAAGAAACAAATAATACTAAACCCCCTCTTCCTTAATGCGCACTTCTGCTGAGCCTGAGGCGAGCTCTGCGGCAGACTTCTACCTGACAGTCAAAGCATTCTTCCACACTTTCGTGACGTAATGCCACTTTGACTGCAAGTGCACATGAAGTGTGCCATTTGGGACAGGGCCATAGATGTTGTGATTTAGGTTAAAAATACATAAATACTTATCAAGCGTACATATCAAGCGATCTGTAATAACAGACAAAGCAATAGTGACCACATAATAAAAACACTTACTCACACTTGTGTGCTGCGACATTACTGTTGGATCCAATATAGTCGGCACAGCATCATCTTTCAGTTTCAATCTTTCTGAAAATCCGGTGTCGAATTGTGGGGCTAAACAGGCAGTGATGTAGAAGCAGGCGTTGACCTTCTTCTGCGGAGGCGGTGTTTAGCCACAATCTTATCGTTTGAGATATACCTGTACGAATTCTCCCCACGATAAGAATTAGTCTTCCCGTGATAATAACGATAAAGTCTAGTTGACATATTCTGTGTGCGACTGTGTGGAGTGACGTGAAGGAAGGCGGACGTGAAATTGAGCAGCTCCTTCTACAATCTGGAACAGGTTTGGATAGGGCTGTACAGTGCAACAAAAATCGGTCTGAGACTTGAGTAAATGTACATTACAGTAGCACGTGTGCGATACAGTTTTTCATGTGTATGAGTCGTTTACAAAACTGTTGCCCAACAAAGATATTATTTATTGACATGCTTTTTCTCCATATTAACTTCATAACATAGTCGAGTGTTTGAAATAACTTATTTTTGTGATCAGACGTGGTTTCGTATCACAGAATAAGGCAGAAATCATACTATTTTATAGCATTATATACAGTGATAAAGGCTATGTCGATTAGCATTGCATTATAAATAGGCTATACTTTATCCTTATAAAAATACGCAAGATTGCTTGAAGAACACAGATACCATATATTTTGTGCTATCGCATGTTTATTGTCTTCAGGTTTTCTGAGTTAAAATTTCTCTATCTGCGATTTATTCAGCTACAGCGATCACTGGATACCTCTGTCCATATTAGGGATTTCCTGGAGCATTACTTCTACTATGCATATGTGGAGTTTCTGCGCAAGGGCGCCCTCCGGCTTCCAGTATTAATTAAACGTTATTACCATTACGTGTGTACTCAGTAATGCTCACAACACCCTATTTTGGGTAAAAATAGGAAAGATAATACTTTTCTCTAAAGAAACAGGATTCCCTAAATTATCGTCATTGATATCGTTATCGCAATAAATATCAGAAATTATCGTGATACATTTTTAAG
>NW_015627232.1:584372-592904 GCF_001515625.1 Sinocyclocheilus rhinocerous
ACTGACAAGATGCACGTTAAATATCGCATGCGATTTATCGTGCAGCCCTACTGGATACTTCTTCCTGGAGCATTACTTCTACTATGCATATGTGGAGTTTCTGCGCAAGGGCGCCCTCCGGCTTCCAGTATTAATTAAACAGTCATTACATTATGTGTGTACTGCACACAACACCCTATTTTGGGTAAAAAAATAGGAAAGATAATACTTTTCTCTAAAGAAACAGGATTCCCTAAATTATCGTCATTGATATCGTTATCGCAATAAATATAAAAAAATTATCGTGATGCATTTTTAAGCCCATATCGCCCATCCCTAGCCACAATATTACAACACAAGAGTCGTACATTCCACAAGCTGTCGTTTTGGCAGATTGGCTTCAATGTAAGCTGCTTTTAGACTAACGAGAAAGTTTTGAGTTCTGAAACTTACTGGATGTTTCATATAGGCACAATGACCTCTTATATGTCAAAAGATCAAGGGAATTTACATTTCTCAGTTCTCACCCCTTTAAACTTTTATTTTCATTTGTAAATGTTGTTGCCTTGTGCTACCGCATTGGACAGCTTTGTAATATACATGTTTTGAAGAAAAGATTTGTTTTAAAGTACGTTTTAACTCATTCATACCAACCACACATTCATACACTCTTAAAATAAAGATTCCAAAAGGGTCTTTTTGCAGTAATGCAAAAGAAAAAACATTTTGGGTTCCCCAAAGAACCCTTCAGTGAACAGTCCAAACAGTCCATTTTTTCTAAGTCTGAAGGACATTTTAATTATCTAAAGAACCTTTTTCCACTATAAAGCACCTTTTGCGTAATAAAAAGCTTCCATGCATGTTAAAGGTTCTTCATGGAACCATAGATGCCAATAAAGAACCTTTATTTTCAAGAGTGTATTTCTATCAAATCATGATGCTTTCAGTTTTCATATTATGTCTCTGGTATAAAAACAAATCTGTGTGAGGTGGAGGAATAAAGAAACAGCATCTAGTAGTCTGCAGTGCACATGTGATATGAATTTAATCAGCCGTGGTCAAGACATATGAATGCCTAATATTATTTCTGTGAGGTCTCGCTCATAGGTGGAGCGCTGCTGAATTCACTCTTTGCTGTGAACGATAGCAGGGCAAGGTGGTAGAGTGTGTGTGTGTGTGTGTGTGTGTGTGTGTGTGAGAGAGAACAGAATAGGGGTCTGGCTGACAAGGTTAAATTTAGCGGCTGATTAGACTGTATGAATTTTAATCTGCCTCTGACAAAGGCTCAACAGCACCCCTCCGCTTACCAAATCTCATTCTTCCTGATCCTGTCTTTTTCCCCCTCTCGTCCCCTCTCTCTACCACTCCATCTATCTCTCTCGCTCCCCTCCACTAACCAGGCTCTTCTTTCTCCTAGTCTCTCTCTATCTGTCTGTACATATGTGCCTGGGGTTATAATAATAAGAGGGGATAGAGCTGATTTGAATGTGACGCAGGTGGGGGCCTCGGCTCTCTCCATCTCTCTCTTCCTTGATGAGATTGTAATGGATGAGGATGATTGGGAATGCATATTCATCGAGCGTAGATGGTGGCTCAGAAGCGTGACCCAGAGGTTGCGATGAGTTTATTTTCCTCCTCGGTTAACAGGTGGGCTTCTCTGGAAACTCATGTTGAATCACTGCACACCTCCACAAGATTTAAGTTGTCACCTAAAAGATTTAAACTGTCACAAATCGTTTCACTGGCAGCGGGAAGGACATCCGTGGGTTTTGGGTATCCTCCTCTGCAGCATGTTACATCATGGAGGAAAAATACTAATGAATTAAATCAGAGAATACCGTGAAAATCAAAGGTGAAGTGTTTCATTTGTGTGTTACTACTGTAGCGCTGACTGAAATTGTGGTCATGTGGGATTATTTGGTAATGTGAATAATTCAGTATTTGTATTATTCACAGCTATTTCTTATAACTTTAAAAGTTAATTTCTTATAACTTTTCAAGTACACTCGTATAATAAAATAAATATCAGTAATATAAAATTAAATTTTTAGTAAAAATGTTACATTAAATTACATTAAAATGTGATCACACATATTTTCTTTTATTTGTATCTCATGTATTTTTATTTTCAGTCAATATTTTCAAGTATGTAAAATATGCATGAATTATGTATTGAAGAATATTTTTATATATTAATATTGGATATATGTTTTTTAATTTAATTGTATACTCACATTTTCATTAATTTAATGTACCAAACAGTTATAATATATTATTATTCAGTGTTATTAAAATACATATAAAAAATATGTTATATCAAACAGGTTTTTATAACCCTGAATATAATATAATATAATATAATAATTCTTGGATATATTCTATTCTATTCTGTTCTTCAGTAATATTAGTTATATATAGCTATTTCTCATAACTATACTACAAAGTTCAAGTTTACTCATATAATTTGTAATAAAGTAAACGTCAGTTATATAAAGTTGGATTTTATTTTAAAATGTTAAATTAATTTACATTAAAATGTACATTTCTTTAATTTGCAGACAATATTTTCAAGTGAGTAAAAATATGGATGACTTATGACTTGAAGAATATTTGATATTAATATTGGTTATTATCTATAATTTAATCATGTTTACGCTCACATTTTCATGAATGTACCACACAGTTATTATTATTCAGATTTATAAAAATATGTTTATAGCATATTGATGAACAGGTTTTTATAATCTTGAATAATATAATATTATATAATATTAGTTGTAATAATGTAATATAATATAATATTATGTTCAATGGATGAAAAAGTAATATTTTGATATTGTTTTCCACTGAGCTGTTGTGCATTTACAGAGAATTGGTCTATACATCACTTCTTCTTCTTCTTCTTCTTCTTCTTTTTTTATCTCCACCTCATAGTCAAAATCCTTAGGAAAAATAGATGAACATATGCCATTTACATGTATAAGACCTCCACAAAACTACTGATTAGCGGCACCAAGCGGAATTGCAAAAATAATGATTATTTCCAAGCAGCTTTCTCAAGCAGTAGATGTGTGATTTTTGGATAAATGTGTCTTTCTGCTTCCTCCGGCTGACTGGCCGCTGAATATGACCATCAGAGATGCAGCCACTAATTGAGGCCAGTCTATCTATTCACTCCATTTCATGGGTCAGACACCCAGGATGAAATTGTGTGAGGAGACAGACATCCTGAGAGAAGGGACTGAATATTTAACCATGTCCAACCATTCATCCACATGAGGGTCCTCTCACTGAACTAATGATATAAAGAACACATTTGACAATGCTGAAAACTGTCTTGTACGGTTCATCTGATATACCCATGATTTGAGAATCCAAAGAGCATCTCAAGCTTCAACAGAAGCAGGAACATCTGAAAAATAGTACAATTTAGCAAAAAAGAGCCACTTACAGAAATAAAGAATATACTTAAGTGCCAATTAAATGTAATGTTATTTAAAATTAAAATGTAATGTACCGGTAGTTCAAATTTGTGTTAAATACAATAAAAATAAGGGTGCTTTTTTACCCCCCAAGTATGACTTAACTACATCTTTATGTGTAATAATTTCATAATTACTTGTATTGACTTTGAAATATAGTATACTGGTAAATGAACCGACAAGCGTTTGAACAAAGTGATACTTTAATGTTATTATTTCAACTTGTATGTCATTTATTTATTTTTAATTGCACATTTGTAATGATGGAAGTTGCAATTTAAAATATTTAAAATATGTAATTATATATATATATATATATATATATATACACACTTTATAATAAATATAAATTAATATAAACTTTAATTTTACTTTAAATAAAGTATAATTATCAAATAATCAAATACTTTAGTATGTTAACACTTCAAATTATGTGTACTAATTTAAAGCATGACAAAAGATTACTGTAAACAATGATTTAAAATTTACTTTAAAGTAAAATATTTATTTTGATAGTCATGAAAGTGTACTCTCTTTAAATACACTTAAGTGGCATTTTATTTCATTATTATTATTATTATTATCATCTGCAAGTACAGTTCTTAAAATATACTTTTAAGATTTGAGTTCAGTTGAGTGCAGTTCTTTACAAGGGACAATCACTTGATTAATGCCACAAATGCATTTAAAAAAAAATTTTTGGCTTAAATGAAATAAGTTAATAAATAAGTAAATAAATAAATACAATTTCCATTAAGGTATAAATCTTCAACCAGTGTATTTCATGCATCTAGCAAACACAGCAAATATGGTATTTTTTAAATGGCATTTATTGATTGATTGATTGATAGTAATACAAGAGTAAGGATAACAGAAGACCAATTAAATATTTAAAATAAATCTTATTTTTAGTGATTATTTTTCTCCTTTTTTTGCATGATCTGAGCTAAAGATACTTTTGCTTGTACTTGCATGCTTATTGCTTCACAGAAAGTTGATATCTCCCCAATATGGCAACCAAGTGAACAGACTTGGCTTGAGTGGACTTTCAATATGCTGCACAGTGGAAACAGTGGCACTTCATAAATATACACACACAAACATGTCAGTGCAAGTGACTAAGCATGTTCTGGCCTTTACTTAAATCCACTCTGAACCGCCTCTTTATATTCATCTCCTGAAAATGGCAGGCAGTTTAATCGTGAGAGGCAGGAAGCACAGGCCATGACCACTATTGGCACGAGGTCTAGTCCAGGAGAGAGCTGCTGAGCAGAGAATAAATGAAAGACAGAGCGAGACAGACAGGAAGTGAGAGCAAAATGAGTGTGACTAAAGGAGTGCTGCTGTTCAGTGGTAATTGGATTTGTAATACTCAGAGGAGAAATTGCTCAGCACTGGACATCAATGTTTATTCATGGAAAGAGGTTTCATATCCTGCCGAGACGCAGTTGATCACTCAGGTGTGAAGGATTGAGAAGTGATGAGAGTTAGTGTGTGTGTGTGTGTGTGTGTGTGTGTGTCTGTCCTCTTGTTTCTGAAATCTCCTTTGAGCATTCATCCAGATTTGACTCCAGCCACGCGTATCGCCAGTTTGATGTAATGATAATTGATCCCATTAAGTTCTGGTGAATGTAACCATCCAAATGACAATGCAGTGATTTAATCCACATGTTGCTCTGTAAGAAAAGATATTATCCTGCTTTTTTATTTTTTTATTTTTGGATATGGATCATAGTAGTATAATGAATTTATTCAGCCGCATGCACCATATAATAGACATTGACTAATATTACCTCTTTATGACCAATACTGATGTAGATTATCTTTATGTTTAGTGTTTAAGAACCAAAATGCAGAAGCAGAACCTATTTTAATGATTATTTCATTTTTGCTTTTTGCTACAATATATTAACTTATTAGATTATACTACTACTACTACTAATAATAATAATAATAAAATATGATTCAGTATATTTTATTGTAGTAGTCCCAACAACAATAATAATATTCATAATAATTATCATCATATTTATTATTTGTCATTGTAGTAGTCCAATGATTATTTGCTTATAATATCAAATAGCAGAAATAAAAAAAAACAATAATTAAAAATAGGTTCTGCATATTTTTTTATTGAACTCTAAACATTAAGATCATCGGAATCAGTTTATAATCATCATCTTCATCACCATCATCATCATCATCATCATCATCAATATTTTATTGTAGTAGTATACAAGCAATAACAGCAACAAGGTCATCATGAATATTATGTTTTATTTTTGTACAGTGATTATTTACTTATTGTATCAACAAGCAGGAAAAAAAATTTGATTGTGCCAAATTGACTTTTGTAAAAAATAAAAATAAATAATGTTTATTATGATGATGATGATGATTATTATTATTATTTTCATTTTTATCATTATTATGCACCAATTTTGTAACTCGTAATGTTTACTGATTTATTTTCCTCTTTGTTTTGGGCTCTGCTTAATTGTTAACTTACACATTTGTCACTTGACAATAAATAATAATAATACTCATCATCATCATCATAATCAATATTATATTTTATTTATAATATCCCCATAACAACAACAAGGTCATCATGAATATTATGTTTTATTTTTGTACAGTGATTATTTACTTATTGTATCAAAAAGCAGAAATAAAACAATAATTAAAAATTTGATTCTGCCAAACTGGCTTTTGTAATAAAATAAAAAATGAAATACTACTACTACTACTACTAATAATAATAATAATAACATTTTTATTATTATTATATAATCAATAATTAATATGATATTTTATTGTAGTAGTCCAACAATATATTATTATTATTATTATTTTGTAACTCATAATGTTTGCATTTTTTCCCCCTCTTTGTTTTAGGCTCTGCTTAATTGTTAACCTACACATTTGTCACTTGACAATAAACGAAAGTTTTATCTAAACAATAATTTACCTGTGCTAATTGTGAGTTTTTGCCATTTCTTTTGCATCTTCTTGTATACACACTTATGTCCTCTGAGCAGCTGCACTGCTCAATAGATGTTCCTTTGACTTGGAAAGAAACCAGTCGAATCACTGCGGCAAAGAAATACTTAGATGCTCATATTATTTATAAGTAGTCTATAATTTAACAAATGGTACGATGCCATAATGTACTTCAATAAGCATAAAATCAAGTTACATAATTCTAATTGTGCGCATGTTTGTAAGGAAGCCAGCCAGTGCTCAGCTCAGCTCAGCTGGAAGAAACAACTGGGTTTGACATTTCCACCGTAAATATCAGCTGTTATTTTAGTGTGGCATCTGGGTGGCTGGCAGGTAGCAGCGTGAGAGCTCTGATCCCAGCTGGGCTGCTCACCACGGAGGAGAGGAACCGCCTGAGAACCTTCACCCCGAACCAGACTCACAAATACCTGATGTCAAGATGCTTCTCACGGCTCTATTCACTTTGTGTGCGTGGGTGTGAATATGGAACGCATTTCAGATTCATTGGCACCTGAATTGCTCTCTCATTTTCTTATTGTTCATCCACCGTCTGACCTCAGCAGACAAATCAAGGAGCACGGCACAATAGCAGCTCGCTGCATTTACAATAGAAGACCAAACCACATGCACAAGGAGCAAAAATTGTGAAGTAATTTCACATGCTAACATTTCACCTCCGGCTATTTATTTCTGCAGCTCAGGAGACAGAACAAAGAACATCATCAGTTCTCTTTTGATGTTTTTGAACTTTCTCTCATCCAATCTCACCTCTCTCTCTCTCTCTCTCTCTCTCTCTCTCTCTCTCTCTCCAAATCCTGGTTCCACAGCTTGGCTTGTAAGCTTTCCCCTTTATACTCTTCAGAATTTCCCCTCTGTGCCATCAGTGGGTCCCTGCTTGAAAACGGAGGATTTTATTACGCTGTCCAAATCACTCATATAAGTTCATTCTCCAGACTGCAAACACTGGCTTCAGTGTTTTACAAAATGCTCCATGGCAGATCAGTGGCGTGAGCATCTGCATTTGTCGACTGCTGGAAAAAACCTGGTTCACTTCCACACATGATTGTACTTCTGGAGAACAATGAACCTTAAATCAACCCATAAATAACCTGAATTTTAATGTTAGTGAAAATTGGTTTATGCTGGGTGGTTGGTGCTTAGGGGTTTTCAAACAATGCACTGATATATTTTATATGTTAATATATTATGTTATACATTAATAATTAATACAGAAAGAACTTTACAATAAGGGTCCATTTGTACAGTAGGCTAGTTAACTATATTAACATGAACTAACAAAGAAAAACACTTCTAAAGAATTTATTAATCTTATTTAAATTTAATTAGAACATTTATTAGTATTTATTATTAAATAATGATTAAACTCATTCAATAATACATTTTTATTAAAATCAAAACCTTTATACGTCATTTATTTAATGGACCTGTGCTAACATGATCTAACAATGAACAGTTGTATTTTTTATTAACTAAAATGAACAAAGATTAATAAATACTTCAACAAATGTATTGCTCATAATGTTAGATAAACACAAAATAATATATTTTGAAGAATGTGGGTAACCAAACAATTGCCGGTAGCCACTAACTTACATTTTTTCCCCTCATACTATCCCTAGTGAAAAATAAATAAACTCAAATGGATTTGAAATAGATTTATTTAATGCTAAGTATATTACAAATATATTTACATATTTATCTACTTAAAAATACCCTGCAATTGTACTTTTATTAAACTGTTATACTTAAAGTCTGCTAATTGGAACAACTAATTTTGTACTAAATGCACTTTAATTGTGCGGAAGTAGTGCTGAGGTCCAACTAAAGATATGCTGAAGTATATCTGATTGTGCTAAAGTGGAACTATTGTAAGTATACACAGTGGTGTAGTGGAGGGTATACGCAGGTATACGGCATATACCCACTTCTTTATCAGTCGGCTTTGCGTATACCCACTTCTAAATCCCCTCTGATGCGCATCATTCAGTAGTGTCCTGCATTAGGCAAAGTCATGACAGTCCACCACATGAATAGCTAATCCAATCGC
>NW_015627232.1:593058-606505 GCF_001515625.1 Sinocyclocheilus rhinocerous
TGGTGCTTATTTATATTAAAAAGGTGGTGGGGATGGGGGGATAAATTCTGGATAAATTGATAGTCACGACATTATTCTCATGCGAACAGACAACTAAACAAAATAGCATGTAATGTACTAGAGGTTCTGACAAAATGTTAATTGCTGCAGTCTTTTTTTTTTTTTTTTAATTATTGCAAAATCTGCACCTCTTCTGTGGCAAATTTTTATTTCATAATGATTCTTACTCCATGAAGTCAAGCAGCAGAAGTTAAGTGACAATATGCAAATACTACTGGCCCATTTTGGGGTGAACTAAATATACGAGACTAGTTTTACACGTCACTGTTTATAACACGTCATGGGGCATAAATTAAGAGTATACCCACTTCTCCAGGCACCACTACACCACTGAGTATACACTACTTCAGCTACACTTTAAATATCTTGCATTTAAAGACCGATATTATTCAAAGATCATACAATCCTCATCACTACATTAAAACACATTTTAGGCTTAATATTAAGAATGTGCATTGTGCACAAGTACTCCAAATAACGTTTAATTTATAATTTTTATATCTGTAAGTCTCGAGTGATATGTCAGTAAATATGTTAATAGATCTGGACTATACTTAGTATGAAATAAATGTATTTAATTTTTTTTAATTTATTTTTTTACTAGTGATGTATTGAGTCAATGGCTTGGTTACCCACATTCTTCAAAATATCTTCTTTAGCATTCAGCAGTAGAAAGAAATTCATACAGGTTTGGAACAACATGAGTGTGAGTAAATTATGACACCATATTTATTTTTGGGTGAACTATGCCTTTAATGCATTAAGGTAATAACTAACCCAAAACTGAAAATTTATCCAAGATATAGATGAGTTTGTTTCTTCATTGGAACAGATTTGCGCCTTAATGATGAATTTGCTTCTTGCAAACATGTACCTTTTCACTTCACAAGACTTTAATTGATGGACAGGAGTTGTGCATGTGGATTAATTGTGGATTATTGTGATGTTTTTATCAGCTGTTTGGACTCTCATTCTGACGGCACCCATTCACTGCAGAGGATCCATTGGTGAGCAAGTGATGTAATGCTAATTTTTGGGTGAACTATTCCTTTAACTAACATTAACTAATGGGACCTTATTGTAAAGTGTAGCTTATGGACCAGTATAGCCATACCATGCTCAGCTTTTGGAGAACAATGCACACAGATTTAAATGAATGTGACAAGAACCAAACAAACTTAAAGAACCTGAATTTCCATGCTGGTCCAAGCAGGATTATTGCTGGTTTGATGTCACAGCTGGTGCACCACCATATCCACACCACAAACAACCAGCATGGTCTTTCTAATGATGCTGGTTGACCAAGAGAGGATTGGTTTAGCATCCAAAAACCAACATATGATGATCTTAACGAGGTAGAAAGATGAGTATGAGCGACCTGAAGTGGCCAGGAATATGTATGTATGCATGCACGCTCATATGAAAGCTGTTTCTGCATAACTTGATGCATTTGCCTGTACACGCGCGCCGCAGGCTCGGTCTGCGTCAGGAGGCACGTTTAAGTAAACACATTTCAGTGCGCACCACAAAAGGCTTCCCACACTGAACCAATCAAAAAAGTCATCAAAGAAACATGCTATTTTTCGCCTCACCTCTGATTAATAGCAGCACTAATATAGCACAATGTATTATGATAAAGTCAAACGATGTGAGTGGGTCAGTGGGGAGGAGCACACAGCAGCGCGCTGCCGCTGGAGAAAGACATGATTCTGATGCCTGCTTGACAAGGTGGTTGCTACAGTAACACCACAGCTCAAAATCCCAAAGGACAAGCACATCAGAAGAGCTCTCCAGCAGACGAGAGACAGAGAACGAGAGAGGAAGAGAGGGAGGGATGAAATGATAAATAAAAGAAGGTTGGAAATGGAGGTGGGCGGTGTGGGAGTGAGTAATGGGGCAGGTGTGCAGTGCTCACTTTATAATGGGTAGATGCCGTGCGTCCCGCTGCCGCCGATACATGCTTCACGTCCCACTGTCGGCGTCGATTGACATATTATGAAGCGGAGCCGCGGACCGCAGAGGCGTGGGCTTGAAACTCCTTTTTAACACCGAGTCAAAGGGGCTCTATCAATCTGAAAGCCTGAGACTGTGAAATACTAGGCTAATTTAAGAACTAATGGAGGCTACACATATTTTAAACACTGCAAGAACTCTCTGAGAAGTGCGCCAGAAAGCTTTAGTCTTCAAAATGACACGACGTGTTTGGTCCACCTACGGTTCCAACCTTCATTATTCACAGAGAGGCCTGGGGAAAAAAGCCTTTAAGATTGTTCAAGTGTGTTGGCTGCACTGTAGTTGTGTATTTCTGCGTGTGTGGGTGCATGAGCATGCGTAGGAACACTTATAAATCAGAGCCGACTCATACCGGCAGCTTCCGTGACGGGGAACTATAATATCTCTGCACTCGAGCGAGCTTTGGTATCTTCGAGATCCTTTGAGAGTGACATGTTTATTTTCGGAAACCTGCGGCTCCAAACAAGGTCACTGCCAGCAGCATTCAGTGGCAGAAAATGAGTGAATATCATCTCTCCGGCCTGTCAGGTCGCCGCTCTCGCCGGAGGTGGCTGAACTTGACAGTAGGTTCATTTCCCAGGAGCCACCTGACGATGTGCTTTTAGCGCTCCGTCCGGGGAGAGTCTCCACTGGAGAGCACAAACGCGACGTGACAGCTCTCTCTACCTGAACATACATGGTCCTCGGCTTCATTTAGAAAGGAGGTAGTGAACTTGAGACTCGGAAAGGGCAGGATTGTGCATTCTGGGAAAGGTTTGAACGAGCCAATCTTTGAATAGAGTAAAATTAGATCATTTTAAAGGTATTGTTCACCCTTCGTGTTCCAAACTTGTATGACTTTCTTTCTTCTGTGGAACATAAAAAAAATAATTTTTTTCTTATACCAGTAGTGTCCACCCATTTTTTCAGCGGCCTTGGTTCCAGAAGGATTTTTTTTTTTCGATTAATTTTTCCAAAAGGGGTTTTCAAAAAGAGTTTTAAGCCATGAAACAACCAACCATTTACAAGATTAATCAAAATATTACAAACTTAAATTCAAAGCAAAATGTTTGATCAAACAGAAAGACAAAATGTACAATACTGTGAACTTAAAGCCGCAGTCGGTATCTTTTTGTGGTTAAAAATGATCCGAAATCAATATTTGAGCAAGTACATACCCAGCCAGTGTTCAAAATTATCGCCTTACTTTAGCCCGATTCACAACAGTTAGCTTATAATAGGCCAATTTCACACTTCCGGGTTTTCGGCTTCCGGATTGACCCTCGCTGGGTAAATTTATTTCTGGTAACAGTGATGGCTGCCCAACAAGAACTAGTTCACAAATTCACTAATTAAATATCATGAAAGTGTTTGAATTGTCTTGGTGATTTATTGGTGAGACTACAAAGCTCTAATTAAGAGATACATTTAAGAACTTATTCTAAATGTTGGCACTTAACTGATTAAATCATTCTCCGTGTCTGTTTCGGTGCGGATGTGCATTATCACATGTGAAACTTAAGCGCTTTTCGCGATGTGCTCAGGAAATCATCGGCTATCAGCTCCCTTCTCACACACACCTGATCTGCTGATAATGTACATATTGAGAAGCCATTTCAATAGTTTGCACCATGGACGCGTGCATGTTTCTGGACATATCATAAACGGCAACCCTTCTGTCATCTCTCAATTATGTTTCATTTCATTCACTCACATATGCCCCTGATGCCATCATCTAAAATCTTTAAATATGCACAGTATTATAAAAAACATTAGTAGTAGTATATTGCTGTTGCACATTTCATAGCTGTTCCTGCTCTGCTTACTGTAGATTAATGCAAAGATGTTATTAAGTAGTTTTTTCGGGTACTTGTACTTTTTTGAGTATATTTTTAAAGCTGTACTTTTACTTGTACTTAAGTACAAATTAAGCTAAATAATTATAAAACGATCATGTTGCCATTTTCATTTGAAAATTTTACTTTCAATGTAATACATTTTCCAGTGCATGTGGCAAAGAGGTTTGCATACTTGAGCTAAGGAAAGATAAGTTTAGTATACCACCCCTATTAGTCAAAAAATTTTTTATTATATATATATATATATTATACCCTCATTGGGCGCTGAGTCCCCCTAAAATGAAAATCCTACAATCGCCCCTGGTACCAGCAAACACACTGTGCGATGATCATGCTGTATCGTAAGCTATCTTTGGTCGCAAGACCATGACAACGGCCATCTTTGAACCTCTCTCACTGTACGACACACACAGGACCACTGATTAGGAGCCATGATCACAGAAATCGCCACGATTGTTTCACGATGCCAATCTTTCGTCTGGGACAGCTGAAAATTGTGCAGTGTGTTTAGGGCTTTATAGTTATAGTTCTTGGCGTGAATGGGGCTTTATCACTTTAACAGCTTTAACGAGGGAAAGAACTACAATCATTGCAAATGACAATGATGATGGATAAATATAAAACTAATGATTTAATGAGGTTGATTGTATATATAGCCTATAAAAACATTTTCAACAACCCATATCCATTAACAACCTCATAGCTCACGGTACATCTTAGAGGTTTATCAATTCCCCCGATATAGAAAAAATTTATGGGATTTTTTACTTCCGCAACTGTTGCACTCTATGGGGTGCAATGTTATTTTGGACCCAATTGACATTCATGTATGGAACTAAGAGTTTTGTATTCCACAGAAGAAAGATCTACAATTAAAATGAATTGAAACTCATTTTATTGAAATGAATGATGCCAACCCTGAAACAACATACAGAACTACCAAATTTTGCTATAAGTTTGATTGCATCATATAATAATTGCTGTTAATAATGTTCATCGTGTGTTTGATTGATTACGTCTTTAATTGATTTTTCCGTACATTTCTGCCATATGTACATTAACTGACAGTCACCACTGATAAGCTACCACTAAATATTGTAGAAACTTAATTTGCTGTAAAGTTGCTTTGCAACGATTTATCGTGAAAAGCGCTATACAAATAAACTTGAATTGAATTGAATTGAACTCAAACAAATTCAAATACCCCCAATAAATGTCATTTTTAACAATAAAAAGGAAAGCTTATATAGACAAACACTGAATATGAACTTGACATTGTTGTTTGGAAGTTAAAAAAAGTTTTTAAGGCCTTACTTAACCTCAGATTGCTTACTGCAGTCGCTGTTCAGCAAACATGCTGAAGAATATAACAGATTTTAAAGAGATCCGACAGTTAATCTGAAAAGTTTTAGGAGGGTTGAGATGAAAGACAAGGGGGCTGAACCCTGCTAAAATGCCCGTGGCTGGAAAACATCAACTGCTCAGAGCTGCTGATGCTGCTGGGCTAGAATAACTACTGCTCGTGTCAACAGTATTCAACTAGAAGTGCATTTGGCTAGTACTTGACATCTACCCACAAGAAATCAGTGATGTGTTGAGGCTGGATCCTACATACATTCACTTGATGAATCAACAGAGAACGGATGTAGAAGTAACTGCCTTTAATGCTAAGTGATACTGTGCTGCATTCGTTCCCATTCCCAGACAGATTATTAATATTTTAAGACTAATACTCAAACATCAAAAGAGCAGTAGATTTTTAACAGAATACAGTGATATTCAACAGACTCTGAAGCACCAAAGGGTTTTGCCTTGGGAAGGTGACAGATACATGTGATGGTAAAATAACGACCGTCTGAACATATATACAAACAGTAATTTCATTAAACTTATGACGTACATACAGTGTAACTACAAATAAATGTCTAAGGCAAAGAAAGCTACATTTACAGCAGCTCTGACGAACACTAGTAAATAAGCAGCAGCAATGTGAATAACAGAGAATTAATGTGAAGAATTAATGTAAAGAATATGTGCAAATCTGGAAAGCGTGTTAAAAAGAAACCCCTATTAGTAGTGTGTGAGCATGAAAACAAACTGAGATCTACTGTACATAGCGTAGAGTTTGAAATCTACACTGGCGAAGAGCCATTATGCACTGTAGTTCATTTACATCAGTGTTTCTCAACCCTGGTCCTGGGCGCCCCCCAGCACTGCACATTTTGTATGTCTCCCTTATCTGACACCCATTTCAGGTCCTGGAGTTTCTTTTAATCAGCTAATGAGCTGAATCAGGTGTGTTTGATTAGGGAGACACACAAAATGTGCAGTGCTGGGGGGCTCCCAGGACCAGAGTTGATAAACACTGATTTACATGTTATCTGAAATCCATTTTCACTTAATGTGTGCTGATATAATACATCAAATTAACATCCTGAAGCTATGTACTTTTGATAGAAGGAATGAAAGACTTTGGTCCAAAGCAAATAAATACATAAATGAATGCCAATTTATAATTTAGCAGGCATAGGTGACTTCTAATGGGTATCATGGTGTTATTGGAGATCATTTACAACTCAATCACAGCAGCTGACTAACACTAGAGTTTGGCACGTGAGCTAGTTCAGTTAAGACAGTCTCTCAGGCCTCGGCTCCACCTAGGGGAGTGGAGGTCAGCAGGTGGGCGGCTCTAGTGTGGATGATAGGCAAACCTAATTGGTGGAGTCTCCCGTTCACTCCTGTCCGTAATGAAGACATTCACAGTGATTGGCTGGATTGGTCAATCATCGCCCATTAGTTTTCCGTCCCTGTTGCGGCCTCTTGGTTGTCTTCTGTGAGCTTGTCAACTGAAATACAAACACAAAATAATCAAACGTCCCATAAATTAGATTTCCTTAAATGTAGTGCATCTGATGCTACAAGACTGAAATCAACTAAGGGGTAAAAGAACCACTCTATAAGCAATCAAAAGCAATTCAAAAAAGCAATTTAAAATGGTTTAAACTGCATTTGAAATGAAATAATAAAATGTACAACATTTTTAATGGACGCTACCATTCAAAAGTTTCGGGTCAATAAGAAGTGAAATATAGAAATGAATACATTTAGTCAGCACGGATACATTACATTGATCAAAATGACAGTAAAGACAGTAAAAATTCCGTTTCAAATAAATGCTGTTCTTTAGAGTTTTCTATTTATCAAAGAATCCTGAAAAACGTATTACGGTTTCCAAAAAAAATAATAAGCAGCACGACTGTCTTCAACATTGATAAGAAGTGTTTCTTGAGCATCAAATCAGCATATTAGATTGATTTCTGAAGGATCATGTGACGCTCAAGACTGGAGTAATGATGCTGAAAATTCAGCTTTGCCATCACAAGAATAAATTACATTTTTAAAGATATATTATAACAGAAAATAGTTATTTTATATTGTAATAATATTTAAAATTAATATTTAATAATAATATTTTTGATCAAAGAAATGCAGCCTTGATGAGCATAAGCGACTTCTTTTAAAAATCATGTAAAAAAATTAACTGTACACTTTAAAAAGTAACTTGCATCTGTTACCATGAAGAGCTATTTCTACCTGATTTATCCCCCTCAAAAATAGTTTTGTTTTTAAGTATTTAGGTAGACTGAGTGATGTTAAATAATATTTTTGACTTGAATAAAACCAGTTAATTTAGATGTTAACATTTTTAGGTTACCATTTTTTCAGTGTTGTGCATCAATTAATTTAAACGCTTTAAGTATTGCATATAGTATGACAAAGTTTTGTGTCATTTAAAATGAAATAAATCTAATTTAAATCTAAAAGATCAGCATTGCAAAAATAAAGTCATGATGTTTCAAGACAGTAAGCCAGTGTTTTGAGAATAAAGACATAAACTCACTAAATGTAGTAGCTATAGTAAAAATTTAAGATGATATTTTGAGAAAAAAATGTAATTAATTATGAGATTAAAGAGAATAACAGTAAACCTAAATGGGACATTCTTATAATGGTTAACATGAACTTACTTGCAGCCTGGGCCTGTTTGTCTCTGGGGTCGTCTGTAGGGCTCAGATCATCAGGAGGCCAGCGCAGTTCCCCGCTCTCCACCTCCCCGCTCTCAGTGGGTTCAACCACGATGGATGGCAAGCGTTTGGAAAGCTTTGGGAACCGTTCATGGGAGTCTGGGAAGATCTGTAACACAGGGGTCACGAGAGGCCACAGTACATGACAGTTCAGTGAGTTTATAAAATGTATCTTAAAGTCGGAAAGTTCTCAAAATGCCCTGACAGCTTTCAAGAAACAGCATGATTTGACCTTTACTTCCTCCATTAAAGATCTAAGGACCTCATTAAACCATCAAATTGGAAGCAGTAGTTTTAATTTTAGCATTTTACCTCATAGAGTGTTGTTTGATTTGTGCTTAACACAAAAAAGGAAAGAAAAATTAATCATTTCATGATACATTCACGATATGTTTTATCTATGCTTAGAATTATTTACTGGAAAACAAAACAAAAATGCCAAAGAATTTTTAAGGCATGCTGTTGTCAGGTCAATCTGTTTTAACCTTGGAAGCATTTAGCACTAAAGTCTACTTGAAAATTTTAGTGCATTTCCATTATAAGCAATCAGAGAGAAGAATTATTATTATTATTATTTTTTTTTGTGGGCAATCACTTATGAGTAAATATATGTTTACAAAAGCTCCACTCCAGCAGTTCCATCAAAAACTCCTTGATGCGTTTTTATTAATGATGTGTTTGGCATTCACCTCATGTCTTGTGTGAGTCCTATATTGCCTTGTTTAGAGTTCATGAGAGCAGGATGTGACTCACGTTGTGTATGATTATTTCTCCACAATTGCACTGAAGTGTGAACAAGAGCGTCTTGAGTGTGTCCGTGTGTTTGCAACATGTGGGCTATCAAGCGAGACATGAATTTTCTAAAAGCCACCAACAGTAGAAAAGGGTGTGCATTGCATGTTGGTTTACAAAGCACAGAAAGAGCCTCCATGATAGAGTGAATGACACATTCAGACAGGGTTCATTCAGCTAGCATATAATGGCACTGCTCATCCTGTGGTAAAGAAAGGGTAATGATGATCATTCCCTGAAAAGATTGTGACCTTTCGAGTCTCTCTTGAGTGTCTGAGAGGAATCTGAATTTGAATTCCAGCAGGCTGTATGAACGAGCAGAAATCTGATCGGCTTTTCGTAGCGATGTGAGCAAAATGAAACGGACTCCAATCAGGCTGAAATGGTGGAGGAAAAGCTCCAAATAGATCCACGGAGACCCATCGCAGTCATCTTATCAGGTAACCAGAAAAACACTCAGCATGTATGTGTGTGATTGTCACTTAAAATGTAACCTATTCCTACCCTGCTCTCTGGAATAGTCGATTTTGATTGGTCAGTCCTGCTCTGAGTGCTCAAATATTTTTGCAAAATGCCTCTTAATGGACAGTCCACATGAAGGATGATAAAATAGCCTCCATATACTACAACTATAATGGACACAAAGGAATGATACTGTTAGGGGGTCGTTCACATTCCATTGCACTGCTTTTCGATTAATTTTCTACATAAAATGCTGGAGTGATGCGTGGTGATTTCTCCTGAGAGGGACATCAACACCAATCCCCCCTCCCCCCCGCAACTGCGATTTCTCCCGAGGGGGACCACCCCAAACACCCTCCCTTACACCCCCAACGCAATCGTGGGGCCCTCTCCCGGAGATTTGCTTAGGACCCCCCATAACGTAAATACGTGCCTGCTCGTATTTAAAATAAGTTCAAGTTTTAAAATATGCATTTCTCGACCTTGCGTTTTTTCATTCCACTTCCCTGAATCTCACGTTATTAAACACAAAAACACATTCTGAGTGAATGGCCCTTAAGAGTCACTTTCAGAAGCTTTAAAGCAGGGATCCTCAAATCTGGCCCACGAGATCCACTTTCCTGTAGAGCTTAGCTCTAACCCTAATCAAACACACCTGAGCATCCCTATCAATGTCTTCAGGATTATTAGAAAATCACAGTTTGATCAGGGTTGGAGCTAAACTCTGCAGCGCGTTGGCCCTCCAGGGCAAGATTTGAGGATCCCTGTTTTAAATTATATGCGTCTAAAATTGCATACTTCCCTACAATACAGTAGGTGAAAAACAGTACATGAAAAGTCAGAGCAAACAAAAATAGGTTCTAATAATGTTTTGCTGAAGTTCCCATTAATTTGAACATATTATTTCTAAATGTTCAAAACATCAGTTTTTAAATGTTTTAAAAACTTTTTTTGCTACGTGAACGTTAAGGGAGCATTCTTTATCGTTTTGCAAATATCGTGGGAATGTTAGTTTTGAATATTCTCTGAACGTTTTAAAACAAGTAGTAACATTTTAGAAAATGTTAGATGAACATCCAACCAATAAAATGTTTCAAAAAATGTGCCATGAGTAATGTATAAATACAGCTTTTGTGCTACATTTTTGAGAACATTTTTAAAGACTAGATAACTCTGAACTAATGTTTTATTAACGTTATTGTTAGATGTTTTACTAAAAAAGATGACGCTTTACTATCCCATGAGGCCAAGGGAGAGGATTTGTGAATGGCAGTGAAGTGATGCAACTGACACTGGTATGTCACATGACAATGACAATGTGACGAATGTAGCACATATTCAGTGTTAGGGGTAATGCATTAAAAGTAACGCGACATAGGTAATCGGATTACTTTTTTCAATTAACTAGTTAAGTAATGCATTGCTTATAAATTGTTGTGAGTTACTTTTTCAAATAAGTATTGCAAGTTACTTTGTATTCCCATTTATTCACTGACAGCTCTTCTGTCCCTGTGTTGAGAGATATCAGGAGTGAGGTGCAGAGGCACTTCCTTCAGGCTGAGGCTTATTAATGTCACTTTTGGTGTGAAAAGTCCTTTATAGTTGCCAGAAATATAACTTTTGGGTTTTTTGTTATTAAAAATAAATAAGCAAGCCCAGCCCAGGTGACAAAAGTAACATAAAAGTAATGTAATGCATTACTTTCCATAAAAAGTAACTAAGTAATGCAATTAGTTACTTTTTATGTAGTAACGCAATATTGTAATACATTACTTTTAAAAGTAACTTTACCCAACACTATCTGTATTACATTCATACTACACACATTCATACTATATAGAACATACTTTTTAGTGGTTGCACAGTAATTACTTTTTTTTTTTTTTAATATTCAGATAGTATGTGATTTCAGATGTAGCCTGTTCTTCTAATTCAGTTAAGAGCTCACACCATGACGTATCATTCCTCTGTCGGTCACACATCTTCACGTGATCACATGAACTTGCACTTTGGAACTTTTGCATGGGCTTCTGTTTCTGGTTTCCCACTCACTTAATACAGTTAATGTTATAGTTATCATTCTTGGTATGAACAGGCCTTAATTGTATATATTACCATTGTCTGCTGCTGTATTGGTGCTATTTTCAGATCTCTCATATTACTTAAAATTAGAATTAGTTTGAATTTCTCACTGGCGCCATCTTGCAAAATTACACTTCAGTATAAAAGTTTATGGCAAGCATAAACCTGGTAGAAGACTAGCATCCCCTAGAAAATGAAAACATTTGCCAAGCAATGCCAAGAACAGTGAATCAGAAATTTATAGAGCTGGATAAGTGAGATGTTAAAATAGAGGTAGGCATGTTACTTTGTAGCTTTAAATATGTTAGCTAACAAGTCCACAAAAAAGTAACATGGTTAGCAGATTAAATGGCTACAATTCATTTAAAATTTACATTGTAGAATGTTTGTTCTGCTGTTGTTTCTATAATATTTGAAATAAACTATTAAATTAGATAACAAGCATGTAAAATAATAAAAATGCATTTACAAATAACTCAAACAATATTTCATGTCCATGCATTCCCTTTGTCTTTCTATTTTTTTGGGGGGCAAATAGAAATTTCATGTATTCAGATGATCACAATCTGTATTAAATCCCCTTATTTGTTGTCAAAATGACCAGCGACTGTATATATGATCTTTTACTTGTTTTTGTGTTTCATTAGCCTTGTTCCTCTTGAATAAATCACTGATATGAATTTCAAGAGAGCATCCAGCCAGCTGACCGAGAAGCACAACCCACCTGAAAAGAGATGTTCTGCTCCTCAGACGCGCCGCTCACACTGTAGTCTCCCACCGCAGAGTCACAGCTGTTCATCACCTCCGTCATGCTGCCCAGTGACACACTTAAACCTACAACAAGTCAGGAGGAAGTGCATTTACACTCTGATAGTCACAGCGTCGCTCGGTCCACTCATTTGCCTATGAATGTGGGAGAGACTGATTCAGATGAGCCACCTGCAATAACCACAGCTGGGTTATTTTCTCATCTATGAACAGATCCTGCCAAAACCATCCAGCCAATCCATGCGCACCTACCATGATTTTATGCAGAGCAAGTCTATACATAGTTTGTTATGCAAATCAGCTCTTCCACCATTTTCGAAGGAAATTACTTTCACACTCATCAGCTAAAATCAAGAGCGAGGATACATTCAGTGGGTCGCAAAAATATCAAGGCTGTTCTCCAATTCCTTCTAAATGCAAAACTCATCTAGGAGATGAAAACTAAATGGTGCTGAGCATCCAGTTTTGTGAAGTATATTAAATTATTAAAATTTGTTCCCATATTAAAAACTCAGATAAACAGCATTCCTTAAGTTTAAAGAACCAATAAATATTTAATTCTTAAAGTAAACCGAACAAATGTCACTTTTCAAATCTTACACTGTAACAACATAATATCTTATACATAATATCAATCTTAAATAAACTTTTGTTTGGTGTAACCTAAAGTAGTCAAGTTGGTTCAGACATATTAAATAATATCTCTGACTTCAGTAAAATCAGTTAATGAAGATGTAAGCACATAAAGTACATTTTGAAGTTATCTGACATTACAGTATAACAAATTATACAAGTTCATATCCATAAATCTGCTTTGTAGAGCAGCATTCCAGACAGTGTTATTTACTATTTATATACTACTATAGTATTTATTAATTTTATGAATTACCTTTTATTTTTTTATTTTCATATTTTTATGCTTTAATTCAAAATTTTGTTTAAATTTTGGTGATTTTGTTGTGTCCTTATGCCATTTTTATTTGTTTTTTTGTTTATTTAAAGGGGTCATATGATGCAATTTCAATTTTTCCTTTCTCTTTGGAGTGTTACAAGGCTCTTGGTGCATAAAGAAGATCTGTAAAGTTGCAAAGACTAAAGTCCCAAATCCAAAGAGATATTCTTTATAAATAAAAAGCGTCAACCACGCCTACCTAAAACGGCTTGTTCTAACACGCCCCCACATGTCTATGTCACGATGTGGGAAGATTTGCATAACACCGCCCAAATGTTCACGCAAAGAAAGAAAGCATAACTTTTATTCTCGCTGTAGTATTGTTGACGCTGCAGCCATGTCGTGAAGACGCTGTGTGCTTCGTTGTGAAAGCGAAACTACTTTGTTTGGCCTTC
>NW_015627232.1:606622-607336 GCF_001515625.1 Sinocyclocheilus rhinocerous
ACATGTTTTTTTCTGCTGTAAAGTTGGGCATTTTAACATGGGGAGTCTATGGGATTGACTCCCTTTTGCAGCCAGCCTCTAGCGGCCAGTTGACGAATTACAGTTTAAGTCACTTCCGTGTTGGCTTCACGAGAGAGAGCGGGAGGTTGCCGCTTGGTCGTCACATGTGGTTGCCGCAAGCCTGCTGGCCGCTCCGTCCGTCGAATCCGCCGGCCGCCCCGTTCTCAAGCCCGCCGACTGTTCCTCACTCTAGCTCGCCGGCCTCCGCTCACTCAACCCTGCCGTGTGTGACGCTGTGTGTTTCGTTGTGAAAGCTTCCAAAAGAGGACACGACTAGAAATCAGTGGTTAAGTTGTATTTACAACACTGTTCCAGAACAGTTCAAACCAAATATCCAGATGTGTGCAGCACATTTTATGGAGGACCGTTTCCTGATCCTGGAAGAGTAGACTACAATGCCGGCTGTTCTGACTCACAGACTATAAGTACGTTTTTTATATTTAAAGAATTTGCAACTGATGATTCAAACGCGAGTTTTGAGCAGTAGAGTAGCACTTGTTTTTTGTCATTTCTCCGATCACAAATGCAGACAGGGTTTTATGTTTACGCGGCGCGATGCAACGCAACGCGTAAAAAGACAGTATAAGTCATTATAATCAGTAATTATGTCCCCACTGGATGCAACAAATGCCTAGTTTGTAATGGGTTTTATTG
>NW_015627232.1:608103-619779 GCF_001515625.1 Sinocyclocheilus rhinocerous
AAACTACTTTGTTTGGCCTTCCAAAAGAGGACGAAATCCGCTTCGTCATGCCTAGAGCTGATCCGTGCTGGTCGCTGAGGAAATACATCAACTTCACGCTGTGGATCGCTGGATCGGCTTTCACTGTGGACGAAGCGGAGTCCAGCCCGGGGTCGTCACAATAGACTGTATAAAAACATGGGCATAGTGTCCGTGACGTCACCCGTAGGTTTCCGAAGAGCGTTTTTGAAGCCTAAAGTAGGCGGAGCCGGCCGTCTCCATCTTGGCAGCGCGTCACCGTCGTCACTCCCGGATAATCAAAAATGGGCAAGGAGGCGGGAGCTGGTTGCTGAAACCACACCCACCTAGCTCGACGGTGATTTGAAGTATGAAGTTAAAATAATGCCTAAAAGATTTGCAAACGCAGGGTAAGAGTTGTGGAAGTGTACATAAGTAAGCGTAAATTAAATTGGCATGCGCAAGAGAAGCTTTGTAAAGGTGTAAATCGCGTTTCAAGCATAAGAAAACATTATTTGCATCATTTGACTGTTATTCGTAAGTGTAATTCATGTATTGTGACTTACAATACATGCGAACGCAAAATAAATATGATCTGCATTCTTCTGACTTCCATTTTTCCGTGCTTACACTTTTGGCACTGAGTTTTGCTAACGTGAGGGGGAGGGCGGGTCCACCACCTTCTTGTAGCCAATCAAATGAGGCTCTCCCTGACTCTCCATTTACTCTTATCCAATTGGTTCAATAAACACACCACACGCCAAAACATTAATCTTCATTTAGTTCAGGATCGTTCTCGATGCCAGAATGGTACTTTTAATGTACACATACATTAAAAATAAATAAATATATAACAACTTAATTAAAACATGATACTTTATAAGTTGTGTAACATTAGGCTAGACTCCCATGTGTTCATACTGAATTGTGAGTTGGTGTTAACATTATTGGATTGGTTTGGCTTTACATTGAAATTTCATATATAATATAATCTGCATACACCATTGAGCTGATGTTAAACATTACAGTCAAAATGATGTTATGTGACAATGCTCAGCGCTATAGTATCAGAGTGCTATACTTTGTAAATACTTCTTACTATACCAATAAAGCTACATAAATCTGAATTTGTCAGTTTTTCAGACCTGATTGATTCTGATTACTTTCATGTGACTGATCAAGCTATTATATGAAGCAAGTATGAGCAACAAAATGCTTTCTTTGTGTCCAGATTTGACTAACGCAAAAACTTACACTTCAAATCAACATAAAAAAAAATAAAAAAAATCAACTTTGATAAAAATATGTCTTTAATGATGTCTAAATATATATCCAAATTAAAGTAACTAATTATGTGGGAATCCAACGTTCCCAGCCACTAGGGAACGCACAGCCATGTTTATATGTTTATTTATAGAGCTAAACAGCCATCTAGTGGTTACACAATGGTATTACAGATGATAAATGGTGAATAAGTAAGAGATAATAAATATTTTAGTAATATTTAGTAAAATCCCCTTAAATTACAACATGTTAAAGTAAAAAAATATATATTACTGTTGGTTCAATTATTATTTAACCAAATTTTAGTTTAAAAAAAATGGAATCGTCCCTGATCAGTAGACAGGTGAAATTATACATGTATTAAACTAGTGCAGATGCTAGGCCATCTTTAAGTATCATCAAAATTACAATATTACAATAAACTAATATATCATATATAGCCTCGAAATTACAACTTATAAAGCCTTGAAAACACAACTTATAAAGTGTCATGTTTTAATTAAGTTTATAAAGTTGTTTAAAAAAATTTTTTATTTATTTTTAATGTATGTGTATGTTAAAAGTACCATTCTGGCAGCAAGAACAATCCTGAACTAAATGAAGATTAATGTTTTGGCATGTGATGTGTTTATTGAACCAATTGGATAAGAGTAAATAGAGAGTCAGCGAGAGCATCATTTCATTGGCTACAAGAAGGTGGTGGACCCGCCCTCCCCCTCACGCTTGGAGAATCGTGCCAAAATTGTAAGCGCAGAGAAAAGAGAGACGGAGCTGTACATATCGGTTTATTTCGGGAACTTTTTGCCCCACATGCACAACAAGTCATTTAGATATTTGCAACAGTTTGTTTTTTTAAACATACAGATTGGTTCTATGCAGTCAATCCAGTCAACTGTTGTTTTCGCTTGCAAATCACTGTTCACAGGCTTGCAGTACTTTTGACCGTATTTTAGCGAAAACAACGTGCCAAAAGTGAATAGATGAATTACACTTATGAGCAGTGTTGGGGAAAGTTACTTTTAAAAGTAATGCATTACAATATTGCATTACTCCCTTAAAAAAGTAACTAATTACGTTACTTAGTTACTTTTTATGGAAAGTAATGCGTTATATTACTTTTGCGTTACTTTCACGTTACTTTTTAAATATAAGCAGGGCTTGATTGTTTTTAATATAAGAAGTTCTATTTATAGCAAATGTAAAAGCCCTTTCACACCAAAAAGTGTAATGAATAAACCTCAGGCTGAAGCAAAAGTAAAATCACGTCTGTATAGTAGAACGCAGGAGAAGAAACACTCTTCAGCAATAAAAAAAATAAAGCACAATTGTTAGTTTCTCTAAAGTCATTTTTGCTTATTAGTATGGTTGAACTGGATCATCAAAGGTCAGCAGCAAAGATATTGGTTAATAAAATGGGATTAGATACATTTGTATTTCTCCCAATATGGGGACAGGAGAGTTGTCAGTCAATAAATGGGAAACAAAGTAACTGGCATTACTTTTTTGAAAAAGTAACTCAGATATGTTCTTGTAAATTAAAAAAGTAATGCGTTACTTTACTAGTTACTTGAAAAAATTAATCTGATTACGTAACTCGCATTACTTGTAATGAGTTACCCCCAACACTGCTTATGAGTAACAGTAAAATGCTGCAAATAATTTTTTCTTATGCTTGAACCGCGATTTACACCTTTACAAAGCTTCTCTTGCGCATGCAAATTTAATTTACGCTTACAGTCTAATGTTCACTTCCACAACTCTTACCCTGCGTATGCAAATCTTTTAGGCATTATTTTACCTTCATATAAGTTATTTTAAACTATTTAATTAAGCTTTATTTAATAGTTTTAGTTTAGTTTAGTTTTTTTTTTAACAATGACAGTTTATGGACAGACTGTAGTGGGGATTTTTCATTGACTTTTTTTGCAGGTTACATCAATATGCCAGTAGATGGCGACAAGTCACCGTATTTATGAGTAAGCCATTTATCATTCACTCAAATTATTTCTTCAGAAACACTGATTCATTCAGGAATGAAACAACTAGCTGTCTTTATGAATGAGTCAGTGAATTATTCACTCAAACAATTTGTTCATAAACACTTTTATTCAGGAGCAAAAAATCACTGTGTCTTGCTCAAAGAAGCTTTGTTTGTAAAAATAAATAAATAAATAAATGACCTGGCGAAGCAAAAATGGCTAAAGTAACTGTCAATATTGCGTCTAAGGGGATGTTTACATGGCAACAGCATTTTAGGGGCCTAAAAATGCAAACTTTTGAAAATGAGTTTTAAAGTGCCAGTGATTGAAAACGATACCGTTATCATCTGTTTAAACTACAAAAACGCAAATGTGTGAAAACGATGATGTCATGCACAAGCATATTCGTGTTCAGTCTATTGGTTTGTGAACAGGTGCATAGTATTTTTTCACCAACTGCCTGGTATGCATAATACAGCACTTTAAGTAGTTTTCGCAGATCCATGTGAACGGGGATCGTTTTGACAACATTGTTGACTGTACACTAAACTTTTCAAAAACTCAACTGAAAAATGCTTTTAGTACATTGTTGTCACGTAAGATACTGAGTATTAACTTTATTGAGCAGTATTACGCCAACGCTCTCACTCGTGTGATACTGCTTAAATAATAAACAGGACAGACTGGATACATTTACATGAAGCTCACATGAGTACGGTTGGCTTGCATAATCTATCTGCCGCATGATCTGTCTAATCATGCGATGTGGAGCAGCTGGTGGTCCTGAAGGCTGATTCCTCAGCCCTCCGCATGCCACATATGCACACCGTCCTGTGTGAATGACGAAGGCTTGGTGACTAACACGGCCCTTTACCGTGAAAACGTGTATTAGCACACATGGTATTTGTTTGATAAAGAATCGTATTTTGGTATTTGTAGCATTATTATTAAATACTGCAAAAAGACATGCATGCATGCATGCATACAATGCTGCTCGTTCACTACATTGCACATTCACACAACAAACCTGCTTTTTTAAAAATCTGATGACACGCATACTATCACCTGATCATTTGCATGGATAAAACCAGTATCCAGTGTTAGCTGATCTGAGATAAGGCTGTGAAGAGACCACAATGATGCTTCTTATGCTTTGATGTAATGAGAAACAGCAAAGCTCTAAAGCCAGACAGGTGACATGAAATGAGAGAGTCCTTACAGATCAGCCACTTTAAAGATATTTTTGTTTTATCTGTGAAAACAAAGGTCTTGGTAGAGAGGATATTATACTGTCATTATCATTGTAGTTTACCCTTGATTCCATTTGGGAACTGGGTGGCTCAACTGAATCAAAGGACGAGGGATACAGCGGAAAAACAGGGGGTGAGCAGATGAAAGAAAGTAGAAATAAGCAGTACTATAAAAGAAAAGGATTAAAGGACGGTGAATATGATACGATGAAGAAATAAACCGTTTGGACCAAAGAATGACACCTATACGCCTGATAAAATAGACCCACAAGCTACAATCTTACACAGTGCTATCAAAGATCACAGCAGTTCAAAGACAGACCATGAAAAATCATCCCCAAATAAATAAATAAATGAACTTTTTTTTACTAAAAGCGCCATTCAGATTAATTAGCAGCACACAGATGCTGGATGGCAGACAGATAAAGAAACTAAGCTTTATGTTCTCTGCCTTTAATGTTGGTTAAAAATGGACTGATTATTCATGCTCGCTATTATGTTGATGGTGACCAGCACAAACGCAGCTCACTCCCCAGACCCTTGTTAGCATACAGGCTTTTTCATTGGTGAAAGTGACAAAAGAAAGACAAAAGGGGCTTGAGTGAGGGATCAAAGGGCTGTGCGTGTGCTTGGTGCCATTTATAGTGAGACAAAGCGCTGTGGAAGATTGGCTTTGTAGGCGGCCACACAAAGACTTCATATGCTCATCAAAATAATTTCAGACGGGCAACCCTGAAAAACAGTGCAGGTGTTATTGTTGGCCATTGCACTTTTGAGTATCTGTTGTTTTAAAGAAACCCATGCTCAGTAAACTCCTGGTGGAGAGCATGGTGGTTAGTTACAAATGCTATTTTCTAATTTTCTACCATTTAAACGTGTCTCACTGTGCATGGCTCTGTGTTTCAGTGAAAAATAGAGATGGTATCTGAATAATTTAATATGACTGGGTGCAACGACAGACCTCACCCCCTTCCTGGTGACATGGAAAATCTTACACAAATCTAGGCAAATGACCGATACTGGAGCTACAGTCAGCATGGAGCACTAGCAAAACTCTCGTAACTAAATGTTACCATCACAAACCACGTGCAAAACACACTTCAAAATATGCTATCTTTATAATAATTGACTGTTGGGAACAATACAACAGCAAAAGCCAGAGCTTGATTGCAAAACAAGTCATTTTATGGAAGAAAAACACACCATCACATGCAAAATTGCAAAAATAGATCAATGAATAAAGCGCTGAAAAGCCATTGCTAGAAAACTGCCAATACAAATGATCAAACGTTAAAAAGACATTATAAATCTGCTTATCTGCCCATTAGAATTGCACAATGTAGCTATAAAATTAGTTTTACAAGGTTTCAAGTTTACTTTTTCACCTACAAATGTAACTTCTGACAAAATGTACTGACCCTCAAGTTATTATTTCTTCTGTGGAACACCAAAGGAGACCCTCAGTCACCTTTCACTTTCATTGCACCTTTTTCCATACAATGAAAGTGAACGGTGAGGCTAAGATTTATATTCTTTTTGTGTTTTAAGAGCAATATAATCTGGGTTACATAAATAGCCTACTGCTAATTTACTATCTTAACTAGTTTCCTGAAAGAGTGTTGTTGTGCACAAATTAGGCTATAGCAAGGCCAGAGTGTTTTTTATATTAAAAATATTAATAACACCGTTAAAATGTATTTTATTATTTTTATTTCTATTACCTTTTCTATGAATCAAATTCCTCCGCCAGAATATAGTCCCTCGCGTAACAGAAGGTTGCAACAAAATAACGATCCACTATCGGTGCTGCGCAGTGATATCCTGCACAGGTATTGACCAATCCAATAGTATGCAGACCGGAACTATTCGTTGTTGTTATATCACTTTTTCCAACAAATAATTAGATAAGATTAGCCTACCTAGAAAGTTTCAGGTAAAAAGATTATGTTACTAATTTCAGGGATACTCCTGTAACTTGTAGCCTACTCAGTGCCAGGTTACATTTCAGAAATAATGTACGTAGCACGGGAGGAAGAATGAGTTTAGAAAGGCATGAGGGTGAGTAAATGACAGAACTATTCCTTTAATATAAAAATGATGGTAATACTATAATAAGAATTTAAATCTGAATGCATAATAATGGTAATGGTAACCGAAATAGGAATAGTAGGCTATCCTACACTTGACTGTTGTTTTAATTAGAGCACATAATTTGTCAAAGCATAGCGGTGACATGAGTTACGGGCATCAAAAAGCTGAGTAATCCTGAATTTCCGTTTCGTTCTCTAAAATCTTGCCTTAGTGCCAGAAACTTGCAGGCTAATTTATATGTGATAAACCTATTCGAACTTACTTAATCAGTCGAACAATGCAATGCATCTTTCTCAAAAGCATGAAAATATCTGACACATCCTGCACTAAATGCTGATTAATCCTTTCAGTGTGCCTCAGGCAGTTTGGGTTCAAGCTCAAGCGCGCATTGTGCACGGTATTTGTACGGCTGGTGTGTAAAGTGCCCATACCTGTAGCCTTCCGAAGTGCTGGCTCTCCGCGTAAAGCCCGTGGCTGCTGCTCTTTCCAGTGGATGTGCGTGCTAGACTCAAGCCAGATTCTCCCAGACTGAAGCGCTGCAACTGTTACCTCAGATAGCGACTGTAATTTCATGCGCACTCACCCGAGTCACAAGAGCACGACTGTGTGTGAGTGCGAGAGAGAGAGAGAGAGAGAGAGAGAGAGACACCTCTGGCTCTTCACGATAGTTTTAAGATGCAGCTAGTTTAGTGTAGCTTACTATTGTACATTTGCCATAATTCAGATAGTAGATATGAAGATACCCCAGTTAAAATATGAATAGATGCAGGGATCATATGAGATTGTGAAATGTTGAATGTCCTCTGCAACAAGTCATGTCCATCAGTCTCTTTGAAAGTAAATGGTCACCTTTTCACATATAATCTCTCAAATTCAAGAATGATTTATTATCAACCATGCATTTTTAATTAAAAAATTAAATGGAAATCGTTAATATAGTATGTTGATCATGTTACCAGGGGTGTAAACTACTTAGTACAATATTAAAATATAGCCTACTATAAATGTGTTTCTATTAACAAAACTATTAACAAAAATTTTAAGGGCCATAGATCAAGTAAAAGATTATTTTTATAGAATACTGTATACTTTAGTTTTTCAATATTATAAATAGAAAATTTGTACTTTTATTTTTATTTAAATTCTAAAGGTATTTCTCCTTACAATTTTATATTAGTCACAACACCGACCCAAAAGCAATGCTTCACTGAAAGTGGACAAACAGGACTTAGTTTATAAACAATTTTATTCAGAAATCTAACATCTATAAAATTAACTTTTGATGAATTTAATGTTTAACAGTTTAGGGGGGGTTATATAATCACAACGTTGTGATTAAATAGGTTGCTTTACAAATTTGCCTTGATGAACAAAAATCTCTTCCGTCTCTTGAATACAGTTAAAATTATGTTAATGAAATCTGGAATTCTGCAAAAAAACAAAACAAAACAAAACAAAACAAACAAACAAAAAACTTTTTCTGCCAGGACATTATCCGGTAATTTTACGGACATTTCTAGCAACACTAAAACACAATGCAATGAAGTGTAAAGTTCAAAACACATGTAAAACACCTGTAAAAAATAAATACAGAAACATTCTTATTAATATAGTGCATTGTGCCCGATTTTTGTGGATTTTTTTTAGTGTTATATTAGTTTGACTGGTTACTGTCTGCATAATTGTTCCCTGTTATTATTTATCATGTAAAAACTGGATTTACATGGAGAATGACATATTGTGAATAAGTACTTAAAAAAGGATATGAATCGAGTTAACTGACCTTAATCACAGCTGCCAAGCCATTAAACAACCCAAATCCAATACATGCCGTCTTATCATGATATTTTGTCTTGTCTTATCTTCTCAGTCATTAATCTACATGACTGTACTGTTGAACATAAATAGTCAAATACTATGTATAATTATCACCATAATGGTTATTAGTTATAATTTCAAGCTAACCAGACCATAATAGAATTTATACTTTTTAAATAATAAAAAAAATGAAACTTTTATCACCAAGATATAACTGTCATTTATGTGAGAATTGACTGTGAGAGATGCATTGTCTGGGGTATTTAAAGTAGTTTGCAAGTGATTGTGTTTGTGATGTAAAAAGTCATGACCTGTGGAGTTCACACACTCTCTTAACTATTAGGCTGGTATCTTACACTGACATTTCTGTGTCAAATTACACAGTGTGATGGAACATACAGCGTGATGGAAAACAGGGCGAGAAGTCGAATGTCAGAGGTTACAGGATCTCACCTTCCTATTGGCTCAACCCTGATTCTGATGATGATGTCACAGCAAGTAATGAGTGAAAGGAGATGCTGTCGTTCATATAGAGATCATCTCACAACCGGATCCAGCAAAACCCAGACCTCAGTGTCTTGGCAGGCAGATTTTTCCAGTGGCTCTGTAACTTGACAAGGAAAGGTATCCATTTTGACACATATACCTCTGTGCATGTTAATTTTTAAACACAGAGTCAGTGTCAGTTCAGTGCAATTATCGTGTATTACTGCAGTAAAGATAAGAAAATATTTGGGTTTTTTTTTAGTGATGATCACCAAAAATGTGTTTTAAAAAATATATCAACACATTTTCAACTGAAAAGAAAATGATAATGTCACTTTTCACTTTGATTTTTGCAATAAGTTTTAAGTGACTGGTGTTAATATGATTTTTAGTCATGAGTGTATGAAGTCAGTTGACCCTATAGGAATAGTTCACCCAAAAATGGAAATTTTGTGAAATTTTACTCACCTTCATTCCATCCAAGGCGTAGATGAGTGCTTCATCCGAACAGATTTGGAGAAATTTAGTATTGCATCACTTGCTCACAAATCGATCCTCTGCAGTGAATGGGTGCCGTCAGAATAAGAGTCCAAACAGCTGATAAAAACATCACAATGATCCACAAGTAATACACACATTAGTCAATTAAACAACTTGTGGAGTGAAAAACTGTAAGTTTGTAAGAAACAAATCCATCATTAAAGGGATAGTTCACCCAAAAAATGAAAATTCTAGTCATTAATTACTCACCCTCATGTCGTTCCAAACCCGTAAGACCTCCGTTCATCTTCGGAACACAAATTAAGATATTTTTGATGCATTCTGACAGCTCTCTGACCCTCCCATAGACAGCAAGGGTACTACCACGATCAACGTCCAGAAACATAGCAAGGAGATTGGTGAAATAATCCATGTGACATCAGGGATTCAACCGTAATATTACGAAGCTACGAGAATACTTTTTGTGCACAAAAGAAAAAAAAATAACAACGACTTTATTCAACAATTCGTCTCCTCCGCATCACCCTAGTGCCATTTTGGAGAGTATCCACTGAACGCAAACAGCGTAGGGCTGGGAATCGATTCCAAAAAGAATAGATTCCGAGGCGATGGGAATCGAGAGTCGATTCCTAAGGTTGGAATCGATCCCATCAAGGGCCGGAGGGCCGGAGGCCGGCTTGAGTGAGCGAAGGCGGGCGGGCTTGAGAACGGCGTGGCCGGCGGATTCGACGAAGGAGCGTCCGGCGGGCTTGCAGCAACCACATGTGACGACCCCGGGCTGGACTCCGTTTCGTCCACGGTGAAAGCCGATCCGGTGATCCACAGCGCGAAGTTGATGTATTCCCTCAGCGACCAGCACGGATCAGCTCCAGGCATGACGAAGCAGATATCCTCTTTTGGAAGACCAAACAAAGTAGTTTCGCTTTCACAACGAAACACAGCGTCTTCACGACATGGCAGCGGCAACAACAATACTACAGCGAGAATCAAAGTTACGCCTTCTTTCTTTGCGTGAACATTTGGACGGTGTTATGCAAATCTTCCCAGATAGTGATGTAGACATGTGGGGGCGTGTTAGAACGAGCCGTTTTAGGTAGGCGTGGTTGACTCTTAACTTTTATAAAGAATATCTCTTTGGATTTGAGACTTTAGTCTTTGCAACTTTACAGATCTTCTTTATGCACCAAGAGCTTGTAACACTCCAAAGAGAAAGGAAAAATTTAAATCGCATCATATGACCCCTTTAAGGATGCAGTCTTCCGTTTGAGAATCAGTTATTCCTACTTGCATTAATTCGCCTCTTGCTCGCTAATAGTGATTAGAAGTAGTGATTCGTTTTCACGGAAAGGTTATTTCGGATAGATCGTTTTAATTAACCAGTTCAAAAAAAACGATTCAGAGGTTAATTTACGGTAGAATGGTTTATGTTGTCCACATTTTGAGCATTGCACGAAGTGATCGATGGTCTTTATTTCCATCTTAAATGAAATGCTATTTTTTAACCTTTCTATCAGCCAGTGATAATTCTGAGAAAGAAAAAAACGCAGAGAGCACTGATCAGTGGCCGAGAGCGCATCTGACTGACAGATAAACCACGAGCTCTTATATCAGTGTTATTGTTAATGTTCGGGTTATTTTGTTTCAATGTACAGTTTGTTAATATTGTGCAAAGCATACAGTTAAGTAAACATCATTCAGCTGAGCTATGCACATTTATTTTAGACACTTCACGCCACCTCTTGTTCCTTTCATGCAATAAACGCATGTCCACTGCTGAGCTGTGGGCTATGACTATCATGGGCAATGCAGACAAAATTACAATTTAAAATCAATCAGAGCTACAGAAATGTATCGCAATTTTTACAAATAAAGCTTCATATTATGAGAAGGCTACTTTCTACGACCTTTATCCTGCAGTAATGGCGAAATTAGGTTCCTCCGGTCTAAAAAAACAGGATTCGAAAAAGAATCGAAAACAACAGTGAGGAATCGACTCTTGGAATCAAATCCCATCTATTCCAGAACCAGGAATAGGATTCCAAAAATTTCGGAATCGAACAGCCCTAAAACAGCGTATGTTGTTCTGTGTCAGCCGCACCACACGGATACGTTGTTTTCGTTCAAATCAAAGCACAAACAATGTAGAAAACGTATCCGCGTGGCGCAGCTGACACAGAATAGCATACGCTGTTTGCGTTCAGCGGATACTCTCCAAAATGGCGCTGGGGTGACGCGGAGGAGACGAATTGTTGAATAAAGTAGTTTTTTTT
>NW_015627232.1:622579-634845 GCF_001515625.1 Sinocyclocheilus rhinocerous
GTTGAACCGCTGATGTCACATGGATTATTTTACCGATCTCCTTGCTACGTTTCTGGACGTTGATCGTGGTAGTACCCTTGCTGTCTATGGGAGGGTCAGAGAGCTGTCAGAATGCATCAAAAATATCTTAATTTGTGTTCCGAAGATGAACGGAGGTCTTACGGGTTTGGAACGACATGAGGGTGAGTAATTAATGACCGAATTTTCATTTTTGGTGAACTAACCCTTTAAGGCATTTTGACTTTAAACCGTCACCTCTAAGAAAGCAATATTATAGATAGAGCACTTGTATTGTAGTTTCAACTTAAAACACCTTGTTTCTTACAATCATACAGCTTTTCACTTCATAACATGTTAATTGATGGTCTGGAGTCCTGTGGATTACTTGTGGATTATTGTGTGCAGCTGTTTGAACTCTAATTCTGACGGCACCCATTCACTGCAGAGGATCCATTGGTGAGCAAGTGATGTAATGCTAAAATTCTCCAAATCTGTTCTGATGAAGAAACAAACTCATCTTGGCCTGAGTGTGAGTATATTTTCAGCAAATCTTCATTTTTGGGTGAATTATTTCATTAATACTGATTAACAACGAACAAATGTTTACCTAAGATTTGACAAGATTTGCTTTTTGCTTCAAAATTGTGCTTGTGCTTTATCTCTCTAAAATAAATGGCACTTGTTTGATATTTTGTTATACAAAACGCAAGACATTCCTACAGTTTTAAGTATTCAGATACTTGTGCCACTATGTGCGGACATTCATTTCTCATTAAAAAGACCAGACCAGTTTCTTTAGTCTCACATCAAACGCAAACTGAAATGCAATTTCCACAGAGAGTTCAAGAGGTTCAGGCTCAGGACCGAGAAACCGACTTGCAGACTTTGCCGACTAGCAGAGTAATTGAAATGTAGAGCTCCTCCTCTCCTCTTCTTACCTCTTCACTCCTCACTTTATACGACTGCTGTATCTCTTTGAATGAAGAGCTCTGAACTCTGCATGTGTGGAGGAGTGTAATAGACTGACCTTTCAGTAATTTTGCCATCTCATATAAATTCACTTCAGGCCTGTTTTCTGACATTCTCTATTCATTCAACCAATTAGCACTTCATGCATCTGCCTACTCTCCCTCAGCTTTTGTGGAAGTCTCAGATTGAAAGCTTCTCTGAGGAAAATAAGTAATTAACTGAAATTTCTTTCAATATCCTGATGCCCTCTGGCTGAAGAGGAATCTCTAACATCAGGCCGCAATGTTAAGTTTGATTGAAGTATGAATACAAATCTTACTGATAGTGTGCTGAGTGGCTTTTCAACAAGTTATAAAATTGGAATAATTATTCACTCTATATCATCTTCATATAGCACTACATACATTATACCAGTCAAACATCTGAAAGCATTTTACTGTATTTTGTGTGGTGTTAATATTCTTTTGATCTAAAGACTAGAAACTAATTTTAAGCTTTTAAGCTCAAGCTTAAATTTATATAGATAAATTGTGCCATATGAATTTCATTATAAATCTAAAACCTTTTTGAAAAGAATGAGTTGAACTGGATAATGAAGTCAACAGGAGCTTCAGGTTACAGCTTACATGTAAATTCCTTCAGTACTGTTTAAAAAGCAATTGTTGGTGAAAAACATACCTGAACTTGTTTGTCACAAGTTTAGACAGAACCCAACTATCCCGAAACTATCCCAGAAAGACTAATTGTGATTAACCAAAGTATAGTCATTATTTTTGGATGCTGAAATTTGAAGTTGTGGGCAAATTAAATATGACAGTGTGTAACTGAATATTCAAATATTACATTATATAATAATAATAAAAATATTAATAAAACATATTATAGTAAAATAACATCTTTATATACTACCGTTTAATTTAATATTACATTGTAAAATTACACCGAAGACATATGATTAGAAAAAATAGTAACAAGGACTCTGAAAGACATCTCTAAAGGAATCATATTGGATGTCCTGTAGATTAACAGATAGAACATTGTGCCAAGATCATGGGTTTGTTTTCCAGTGGACACACATATTCATGATATATACCTCCACTATTGTTTAAAAAAATTTTTTTGAGCAAGGATGCATTGTAATGTTACAAAAAAAATTCTATTTTAATTTTAATTAATACTGTTGTTTTTACTTTTCTATTCATCAAAGAATCCTGAAAGTTTATACACAAAATATTAAGCAGCACAACTGATTTAAACATTTATAGTAATACAAATACATTTTAGTCTCTTGAGGTGCAAATTAGCATATTAGAATGATTTCTGAGGGATCATGTGACACTGAAATGTGTTCATTCAGCTTTGCATCACAGGAATAAATTACAATTCAAATATATTGAAATAGAAAACAGTTATTTTAAATTGTAAGAATAATTCACAATATTATTTTTACAGTATTTTTGATAAAATAAATGCAGCATTGATGAGCATAAGATACTTTAAAAATTTTGAATGGTATGTTGAATGCGTGGCATGTCAAGGAAGGAAGATTGTAACAATAATCATGCTTTTATAGTGAATCCACACTCATGCTCACAAATTCAGTGTTTGCAAGACACTGTTTAAGGGAAAAGGTGATGGTAAACATCTTCACTAAAGCATTAAATCAGCTCATAATTTTAAAAGCCAGTTTGTAGCTTTTATGTGCATTAATGCTTCCCAGATAGACTAGGCAGGCGGTGGGCAATCCCACAACATGAGTGAATGAATCCATCACATTGCTTGTGCAGCAGCAGATGCGAAGGCCTGGTGCTCCCTCTGCTGCACAATGCATGTATCAAACATAAAAAAAAGAATGTATGCATGACTTGGATGTCAAATGCAATATGACAGAGTTGAATGTGATATTCTAAACATGAACAGGCCTTTTTATATAACCCTCAGACATACAGATCCAGAGTTTCAGTGTGACACAAAAACAACTGCAACTTACTTCGGCTGTCTGATGCTTTTATATATTAGAAGGGCTTTCCTCTGTGAATCCTTATGGCTTGGCAACAGAAGCTGTTAGGCTTGAATGTGATTGGAGGAGAGGAACGCAAGGTAAAGCGTGACATTCAAGAAGCAGTGAATGGGTCCGTCCGTTCCCCCCACCTTCCATCAGTCAGAACGGATTGGGACAACGGCGGACCAGAAAAGGGGAAAACGCAAAGTCTTCAAATAAACTCTACAGGGTATCCTTTTCTCCTAGCTCATGTGTCCCCAAAAACACCCCAGGGCACCAAAATGTAGTTAAAAGGCAGAAATTATGGTTGAGGCGGTAAAAATAATCCGTCCTGACACTTGCAAGCTCCCACTGAGATTTGAAGCTCTCCGCTTATAAAATATTGAACGGCTACTAACACAATTCTGTCTCCCAGAGCTGTCTGCAATTCATCTCAGAGAAAAAAAAAAAGCTCAATAGGAGGTGCAAAGACTGCAGGGAATGATAAAATGTCTACTCATTCTCACCAGCAGAGGTCAATGTTTTCAAAGCATTCACATGTGATGGATCTGCAGCAGCTGGGTTTGAATGGATATATGAATGTGTTATTTGCATAAACCAATCAACCACTTTTTCTATTATTTAACCCCAGTTGACTTTTAGAGTGCTTTGTTTTTGGAACGATGAATTTGGCATATATTTCTATGAGATGACACCATAAAACTGATGTTTAAGTTATTCTATTTGGATAAAATATTTGAATAAATACTTTACAAATAAAGTGTGAGTGTGTAAGTACATTCGTTTTTTTCATTGAGTATGTATTTAAAAAGGTATTTTCACACTTCAGATTATCATTATATCAGATTATCATTATAATACAAAACATATAGCAAAGTACATATACTGTAGTAGCACAGAAAAAAATGCCATTTTCTCAAGGATTGTAACCTGTACATCGGCAACTTGTACTGTGGGTGAAAAATACATACTTGAGCTTCAGAAGTTTATCTAGAAACTATCTCTAAGAAAGACCTTATTGTGAATATATTTATAAATCCAGGTGAGACACTTTTATTTGCATTCTCTGTAGTATATCCAGATATGAGCACATATTGCAAATATGTTAAATGATAAAAGTTTATTTTACATTCATCACCAATGTCAATTTGACATTGGTGATGAATGTAAAATAAACGTTAAAATGAAGATTATTTTTGTGAGTGCGGATCATGGTCTCATGTGCTAAATAATTTAATAGATTGACACACCAAAACATAATATTAGTGATGGAAGAGCGCAGTGCAAACGACTTTGTGGAAATTATAAATTTGTGAAATTATTTAGAATTTTTTAAAATTATAAATATATTCATAATCAACATACAACTGCATATATATATATATATATGAAATTATATTGCAAACATGTTCAATGAAAAAAAGTTGTGAAAATATAATTACATATTAAATATTTTAATAGCCTATACAACGGAATATTATAATATATAATATTAATCATATTAAACATTATTAATATTAATAATATAACATTATTATAATTTGAAAACGCCTAGTGTTTATTAAATTAACTAAATTAACTGCAATTACAATACACAAGAACGCTACATGAGAACAGCAGTTACATTTGTGGAACAATAAAATATAACAAAATATTATAAATATTAAATATTTCAATATGTAACAATGTTAAAATATTATAGAATATAAACCATATTACATTAAATATGATTAATAATACTAATATTATATTAAACACGTGTGTCTGTGTATCCTGCCATGAAATTTAACATTATCATCTGAAAACAATTATTGCATTGAAGAAAATTACAATTGTACTTACAATACAAAAAAATACATAAAACAGTAATTACATCTGCAATTGCTAAAGTTTGTAATCTCTTGTTTTTGTTGCTTAACTGAGTTTTTCAGTCTGGTGAGTGAGAGGCTCCTGATGAGGTCAGTGCTAGCTGCCTCCCGGTGTCAATCAAACAATGGCGTCATATATCCCTAGCGCTTCCGGTGCGGGTGGGCGGGGCTCCGCTATCCCGGTCTGGATTCTTCACTCGGGACTCGGGACTCGGGAGCGCGAGACGAGCTGAACGCGAATGCAGCCATATTCGGCTTCACCGAGAAGCACACCGGCAGCGCAGGCATACACGCAAGAATTCGCCTATTTAGAAAAAGCACCCAGTCCCGGTTGTCGGAGGGCGTATTTATGTAGGTTAAAGGCGTGTGTAGTTCTTCATTTGGGAGTTTATAATTGAAGATTTCCAGTTGAGCGGAATGAGCGTCCAGTCATCCTGAGATTCGACGGGAGAAAAAGACCGACACATCCCGCAAAGTGGAAAGTACAGATTTGTCCGGATTAAGGCAAATGGAGCCGCCAGGGCCTCGGGAGTGAGGAGGGGGTGGAGACGCTGGAAACCAGCGGACAACAACGGGGTTAGGCGCATTAGGTCTTCATTTATCTGAGCACAATGTTGGGCACATTTTGCTAGCTGGATGGTTGGCTAGCAGTTGGAGTCTGGGACTTTCGAGCTCCACACATATCAGCCAGATAAATACTATTTGTATATATTTATAGCGCTAATCCCCGTTATATTAATTTCGACAATATTTGTTTTATCCTTTCTGGCTCTGGGAGTGGTAGCCAGGCCGCTAAATTGGTAGAAAATGTCTGCGAAGGTGCGCCTGAAGAAGTTGGAGCAGTTGCTGCTGGATGGCCATCAGAAAAACGACAAGTCATTGAGTGTGGAGACTCTGCTGGATATCCTCATATGTTTATACAACGAGTGCAGCAACTCGCCCTTAAAACGAGAAAAACACGTGACGGACTTTTTGGAATGGGGTAAGTTGATGTATTTGAGTGTACTGACTGCATTAGGGAATATAAATCAGTGCGTGTCCCTTTAAGACCTGTTTATCTGTTATTACATTTGCCTTAATCACCTAGCTGACTTCAGGCTATTGTCAAAATTGCTGCCGTGACATTTGCTCTTGGGTTTCCTGGCCTCGTTGTTTTGACAATTCTTATTGTCATGTAGTTGTTCCAGCTTTAATATGTATTTATACATGTTTCTGGATAGTATAGGGGAAATGGTGCAAAGTAGATGCTGCTATTGAAGTTGCTGCTATTCAGCTCTAACTTTTTAGACGGATAAAGATAGATATATAATCAGAAACTTACGTGTGTTGTATCATATTTAATTTATACATATTTAATACTTTCATGGCCCACATAGTATGATATAGTGAGAGCATGGAGGTCATCCTTAAAGTGGAAAAAAGGTGCATAAGTTTTATTCAATTTTAGGCCTAAACCGAGCATACATATGCAGATTTCTGCCGATATAATTTTTTTGTAGCCAAAAAGTAAGATGAAATTCGGATAGCTTGTAATGTAGGCTTCTTGTAATGACTGCTCACATAAAATGCATATAAATATCAGTTGTTACGCTATATCTTCAAAAAATATGTATTAATAAGATATGTAAATGCGCAGTTTTATTATTAAAAGTCTGAGGCATAATTTTGAGGCAGAACATATAACGCAATGCAATAATGATGATTGAGAGATGTACAAATTAATGTTCCTCAAATGTCTGATGTATCTCATTTGATACATACATTTTACCATGACTTTTCTGTCAATATGACATACGGATAATCAAGTAAACCTAAATTGCTTCAGTCCAGTAAATGTTCATCTTAAAATGTATTTGTGTCAGTATAGGTTATTCTTATGTTTACTTCATAAAAATTCTTAAAGGATTCACAGCAGAAAGACGTGAAACACAACCTGTTTTTACAATTATATGTTTATTACAATTATACTAAAAGGCCTTTTACCTTTTACTAACTATTAATCAGACAATGAAAGACATGTAGTAGATTGTGTACAACAAGTTTTGGTCATGTTGATAACAATACCCTTGGTATAGGGATGCACCGATACCATTTTTTTCACATCCGATCCGATACCAAAAAATTCTGAGTATCGGCCGATACCGATACCGATCAGATACCAGCACTGTTTTTTTTTTAATCAATGTAGAATTTCTATACCTCAGTGTGGTGACCTGTGGCACAAAGCATTTATGCGCATCAAAGAGAAGAGATATTGATGCGTAGTATATTATATCTGTGCGATAGTTTATTGAGCCTTTTCTTTTAACAGATTTAAATTTCAGTTACTGTGCGCTCTTGAAGAGAGTTTCATCGTTTTGACTGTCGTTACTGAACGCGTCACGCAGTTTGAATGCTGAATGGAGGATGACAGACAGCCACAGCGGCGAGAAGAGTTAACGTGAACTTGAATTTAATGACTTAAATACTCATCTGTACCTCACATTAAACTATGGAATGGCTTCAGAACGCTTGGAATATAGTGCCGAAAACTTTATGGTGCTTTATAATGTTTTTGTGCCTTTCGTGGGGCTTAACAATAACACCGAATAGTATATGCAGAATATTGGATTTGGATCGATCTCGTCCGACCGATACCCGATCTGACAGAAAATGCCAGTATCGGAGCCGATACTGAGTATCGGATTGGTGCATCCCTAGTTGATAATATAGAGACCTTAGAAATTCATCAAGTATGACCCAGTTGGCTTTATAGGGTTAATCAGATATTGCTGATAAATGTCAAACAAGTTGGACTTTGTTTTCAAGGGCAGTGTAAATGTTTCCCTTTATAAAGTCTGGGGACGTTGATTCCTGTTGATGTTCTTGCATTTATGCTGCATTAACTGTTGCTATTGCCATTACCATTTGCATGAGGGTGATGCTCATTAATCAGTCTGACAGGATTTTCTTTCAGTCATTGTGATCTTTAAGCAGTAGGGGTTCAATCTTCAACTGGCTGGCTGGCTGGCAGTATGTATGCCTTAACAAGTTTCAGCAACCATAAATTTTCGGCAGATTTTGGGGGAAAAAAACCTAAAAGGTCAATCATCCAAAAAAACAGAGTCATAAAAATATATTCATAATAAAATAGTGTATTTCCTTGCAGGGAGAGTGATAGGGTAGGCGTTCTACTCGCAGATCTACAGCGGCTGCCTGAAGCTGCCAGCCAGCCACTGGCAGGTCACGTGACCTGCCAGAATCAGACTGGCAGCTGCCACCAGCCACTGGCAGGTCACATGACCTGTCAGTGGCGGCTCCTGCCAGCCAGTTGAAGATTGAACCCCCTCTCTCTTTAAGAGTCTGTTGCTTTCTAGTAGAGTTCAGTTTAAAATGTAAACAGTCCTCAGTAGGTGGGATGCCCCTTTTTGGGCTCTTCCTGGTCCTGTTGATTAAGGTTGGCCTTCACAGTGACTGGATTCTCTGTTCTGGGTGTTGGGTTGACGTCAGTAATGAGATTACACCCCAGCGTGCCTGCTCCTCTAAAGACCGCCACTGTCCTCGTGCAACCCGTCACTAGCAGGTGCCACCTCACATCCCATCACTGTGAGTGAGCCATAGTATGACCCAATTTCCAGGAGTCATAAACTCCTCTGTTCTTGTCTTACTACAACACTGTTAGGCCACTCGCTTTCTTATGGCGCCCTTGATTGTGGAGGTTAATGATTTACGTGGCGGATGTTATGCTGGCACCAGTTAAACACGAGCAGTGCACTAACGTCATTGTAAAGTGCAGTATTGGCAGAGTGGTAGCTCTCAATACGTGCTTTCCATTTAATAAAGTGCTGCTCAAGTGAATATCTTAGCATAGCCACTTTTAAATGTGGAATTGCTGTAAAATTGACAGTTTACCTTTTCTGGTAAATGTACCATATCTGCTGTTCGCACATGGTTTTCTGTCTTTTAACTTCTATCGGCTTTGTATTTCTATTGCTGACATGTCAACTCCAAAATAGTGTTAACTCTCTGATGTTGTTTGCTGGAAGTGAATGATAAACAGCTTTGGTGGAAATATAGTAAGATAAGAGAAGCTTTAACTGTAGTCTGTTGACTGAGTTCTTCATCCACTGATCCTCGTTTCAGCATCTGTCCAATTTGATGGAATTTTGACAATCACGTTTTTTGACTTCCGCCACAATCGTAGTGTAATTGCATCAGCTCCTTCAAAACTTTCTGATTGACTGAAACACTCTGACTTCAGACTAGTGGTCGACCGATATTGTTTTTTTGACAACCGATGCCGATATCTTGGAAAGCAGGGTGGCCGATATAAAGCTGTTATAATTTTATTTATTTTATTTAATATTTAAGAAATTTGAAATAATTTGAAAATAGATAATAAAAAAAGTGTGAAATAAACATGCTTAAACTTTAAATGACAAAGTATTTTTCACAAATAAACAAATATTTAATAAAAAATATAATTAAAAAGGATATTTGAAAAATGCCAAATATCGGCCGATATATCGGTTGACCACTACTTCAGACTGCTTGTTTAAGAGTGTCCTCACCTTATATGTGCTTGAATGCATAATTTTATGGCTGCGTACAGAATTTGTAGCTTGAATACAGAACCTTTCTTTTGGTGTTATTAGTGATAAGACAATATTTGGCCATTTTGAGAATATTGGCCCTTAAAGACACCATGAAGTCAGAATATTGCAGTGTTTATTATAAATGACTCATCCATGCACATCACTATTTTTTCTCATGCGTGCAATTAGCAAACCACAGCCATACAGTCAATTCCCACTGGATTAAATAAAGTCCTGCACTACTTTTTTTCTCGTCCAAGAAGTTGTTTCACTCAGACATAGTTACAATTGGAAAGAAAAGATGATGAGAGTTTGCGCTTTATGCCAGCTTGAAGTCGTGGCACACCTAACCAACAACAAAGAATTAGAAGCAGCGAAAGCTGATTATGAATATGGATATTTTTCATCACTTTCTTCATTCCAGACAGCCATGTTGTTATGAAAGTATACACTTATTGGAATGCTCAAGATGTGCACTTGTTTGCTTAGCTGAACAGCCAGTCAGAGTGATCTGTCTCACTGAATGCCCAACACCAAATGCTTCAATTGGCCAAAAAGCTGCCAATGGGCCAACTAGTGCCAACAATGCGAAATACACCACAAAAACTGAACAGTGCCGATAGTCTCGTGGGTAGTGTGTTAACATGTAGCGCCATTGCACTTCGGGCGTCCCAAGTTTGAATCCTGGCTTGTGGATCTTTCCCAATCCTGCCCCACTCTCTCTCTCCCACTTTGCTTCCTGTCGATCAACTGTCCTATTAAAATAAAGGCAAAAAACACCAAAAATACATCTAAAAAAAAAACTGAACTAGGGCTGAACGATTTTGGAAAAGAATCTAATTGCGTTTTTTTTTTTTTACCAATATTGCGATTGCGATTTAATATGCAATTATTTTTTAAAGCTCTTTATGTTCTGTATTATTCAACAAAGACAAGCTATAAATCATTGTATAGTATGACCAACACAATATTAGATAGATTAAACATAAATGTCACAATTGTAATACCATAACGTGAAAGCACCGCTTTTCTATCGCGAATGTGCCGAATCTGCTGATGTAATTACAACCGCTAGGTGATAGAGAAGGGGAGGGGGAGGCCGGGGGAGAGCTGAGCTCTGGTGCCTTCGTTGGTAAAAGAAACCTCGTAGGGGATGCTAGCCTCCTTCTGATATCAACCAATCATCATAGAGACGAATATCATCGGGTAATTGCGAATTACGTGATATTAGTTTGAATGTCTCCCGCTGCACTGATAATGTACCAAGTACTTATGATGAGTAGCGATATTGAATATTTGGTCACTGACAGATTTACCAAGCTGTCATTCAAACAGTATATATACAAATTAAAAATAAAGGGAGCTAGAACACACCTAAGCTAGATATAGGCTACAGCAGTCGGCTTAATTAAATGGCACAACAGGCAACATTAAACACCGTGTCTACACCGGACGCGACCGGCAAAATACAGTAGAAACCATTATAATCTGTGACGCTGTGTACACTGGATGCGGCGTGGCGTGACCATAGACTGTATAGGGCGCGACACGTAAAACCCGACATTAAACTGATGCCTTGTTCTAGCGCAGACGTCTCCTTTTGCTTTCTCTCGCCATACTTTGATGTCATACACCGATCGATCTTCAAGTCGAACACACTTCTTTACTCTCGTGTGTAATCGCAGCCTCTGCGATTGAAAAATCGCGTTTTCTTTAATATCTCGATCACCAAAAAGCCATTTTAAAGTGTTTAAGCAAATAATAATAATAATAATCGGCAGAGATCCCCAGACCAATACAATTAGTGTGCCTCCTCTATTTTAAAACCCACGAGCCGCCACTGGTGGACTGCACTTTTTAAACCCTGTCTGTTAACTTTAGACCAGTGGTTCTCAAACTTTTTTGGTCGCGCCCCCATTTAAACCTATAAAAAAAATCTGCCCCCCTTTCCCGAATCCCCATTCCACCTCAGACTTAGACTGTATAGGGCGCGACACGTAAAACCCGACATTAAACTGATGCCTTGTTCTAGCGCAGACGTCTCCTTTTGCTTTCTCTCGCCATACTTTGATGTCATACACCGATCGATCTTCAAGTCGAACACACTTCTTTACTCTCGTGTGTAATCGCAGCCTCTGCGATTGAAAAATCGCGTTTTCTTTAATATCTCGATATTATCGCAAATGCAATTAATCGTTCAGCCCTAAACTGAACTGACATCCTGACATTTGACAATGGCTGACCATTCGCTTGGTGTGTCTCACAGCCTTTAAATGTCCAATTGATCTGTAAATTTTCAGTTTCAGTGGATATTTAAACAATTTATGGGTCATACTTTATTTTAAGGTGATGTTATTACAGTGCTATTACACAAATAAAGACTGAGTTAATAATGAATAAATTATTAATAAACAACATCGACCACACTCCTTTAGTTACTGGTATCTACCACTGAAAAACTCATATCGGTGGACTACTAGTCACAACTTGTTAAGTGTGCTGATTGATCGTCATTTTAACAATAGATGCAGCTGCTGTTAAAGGGGTCATATGATGCGATTTCAATTTTTCCTTTCTCTTTGGAGTGTTACAAGTTGCAAAGACTCAAATCCAAAGAGATATTCTTTATCAAAGTTAAGAGTCAACCACGCCTACCTAAAACGGTGCCCAAATGTTCACGCAAAGAAAGAAGGCGTAACTTTTATTCTCGCTGTAGTATTGTTGTTGCCGCCGTTCTCAAGCCCGCCCACCGCCGCTCACTCAAGCCGGCCTCTGCTCACTCTAGGCCACCGGCCGCCGCTCACTCTAGCCCGCCGTGTGTTTCGTTGTGAAAGCAAAACTACTTTGTTTGGT
>NW_015627232.1:634968-645429 GCF_001515625.1 Sinocyclocheilus rhinocerous
TTTCGTTGTGAAAGCGAAACTACTTTGTTTGGCCTTCCAAAAATGGACACGACTAGAAATCAGTGGTTAAGTTGTATTTACAACACTGTTCCAGAACACTTCAACCCAAATATTCAGATGTTTGCAGCACATTTTATGGAGGACTGTTTCCTCATCCTGGAAGAGTAGACTGCAATGCCGGCTGTTCTGACTCACAGACTGCAAGTACGTTTTTTAAATTTAAAGAATTTGCCACTGACGATTCAAACGCGAGTTTTGAGCAGTGTAGAGTAGCACTTGTTGTTTGTCATTTCTCCGATCACAAATGCAGACATGGTTTTATGTTTACGCGGCACAATGCGTAAAAAGACAATATAAGTCATTTAGTGGTCGACCGATATATCGCCAAGGCCGATATATCGGACGATATTTGGCATTTTTCAAATATCTGCATCGGCCGATACGTTTTTCTGCCTGGCCGATGTGTTCAAGCCGGACTTTTATTTTGATGGCGCTGAGAACGGCAGCGCCAGAGCACACAGTGCTCACATTCTCCCTCTTCATTGTTTGTTGTTGTCGTTTAACAGTTCTGCCTAATACAGACTAATGAACATTTAATTTCACAAACCTTGCAGACTTAGTCGAATCCAGCTGTGAGATCTTGTGAAGTGTGCATTTGTATATTGCCTGATCGCGTGTGCTCTGCGTGACAGTCGATCCGTGCGATCCGACAGTCGATTTTTACGGCGTGCTGCATGTAAAACGAGTGTTACCTTGGCTATAGTTGAAAAAATATGATTCCCAATGCACACAAACTTCGCAGATTACCAAGTGCCCTGTTGGTTACAGTGTTTACTTTCTTTTTGTTTATATAATTTTAAATATTTCTTTATTTGTGAAAAATACTGTAATAGAATCAGGAAGTTGTCATCTAAAGTATAAGTATGTTTATTTTACACATTTATTTTTAATATAATTCATTTTCAAATTATTTCAAGTTTCTCAAACATTAATTAAAATAAATAAAACTTATAATTAAAATAAAAATATACTTGTATATATCGGTTTTAGATCGGCCACCCTGCTCTAAGATATCGGCTGTCAAAAATCGGCCAGCCAGATTTCAGGGGGGCCGGTGCCACCCCTGGCCACCACATACGTAGACACGCCCCTGCTTACCACATAAACAAGAGATGACTGAGGATGATGGCGAATGATTTACAGATCCTGAGCACCACTGACAAGCATCTGATCTTGTAAAATGTGTGGTAAGTACTGCCGCTGTAGTTTGCACAGATCACGTGCGATCGCAAATCTCGAAAGTGAAAGTAAAACACATTTATTTTTAATATAATTCATTTTCAAATTATTTCAAGTTTACATTAACATTTAATTAAAATAAATTTAAAAAAAATATATATATATATGTATCGGCTTTATATCGGCCATCGGCCACCCTGCTCTCTAAGATATCGGCATCGGCTGTCAAAAAAACAATATCGGTCGACCAACTACTTGGAACTTTCGCCATTCACAAACATTTTTGTGTCTGAGATCCCTAGTGGATCCGCACCTCATTATCGCTGACAGACATATTGACCGCACCTCACATTCTGCTATTGACTGGATTTGTTAGTTCGCAGTCCATCTTGTCTCACTGGGGCACTTTTCCAAGAGAGGACTAGCTGGAGAAACTGGAGAAATTCCTCCTCAGTGTTGCACAAGAAATGCTAATGAACCAGAATTAGTGCACATGAATCCATTTTGTTATGTGTAAGAGCCTGACAGGAAGTCAAGCATGGCTAGTTCTTGAATTTATCGCATGCTCCTATTATAGTTTATAATAGTGCTCTCTTGCAGATATATGAGCAGAGCACTTATTCATCTTTGCAATGTCTTTCTCCATTGCTCGATTCCTGTGCATGAGAGCTCTCAAACGCAACGTAGCGCTCTGAGCTGGCTTGCCAAGGTCAGTGGTGACAGAGAGCGGTATGCAGGTGTTTATGCCTGACTTCCTCCTTGACAGCAGACTGAAGACTAATTAAAGGAGAGGATTAAACAGAATAAACACATTGGCTAGTATTTACCCTCCTTGGCAGGTTTTGGCATGAAGTGTCAATGTTGTTGCAGTTGCTAGATGCACAGACTTGCACTGCTCCAACTCCCACAGTGTTGCTAGCATGCAATTTGATATTGTGTATTGTATTTGCCTGCTTTGTTACAAATGAAAGACATATATGCTTGAGGCACATAAAACATTGTGTTTATTTGGGCCAAATTTGAAAGAGCACAAATTTGAAGTTTAATTTTCTCACCTAAAAAAACAACAACTAAGAATGTTTTGCGTTTATGCATTTGGCAGATGCTTTTATGTAAAGTAGGAATGCACTGATCTAAAGATATGAATGGTTTTTCTAAAATTAACTACTAATTTGTCTAAATGAAAAATTAAAACTTAAATCATTTGTTTAAATGCAATGAGTTAATTTAAGTGTCGTGATATTATAATGTACAGTATGAAAAGTGGATATTAATTTTAAGTTTTCCTAAAATATATTGGATAGATATATTTTAATAGATATTTTAATAATAAATATATTGTTGTTTTTTATATATCTTAATTGACTTGTATTGCATATGTAATTCTGAATAGTTCATATTTCTATATTAGTATTACCATTGCTGCCAATAAGTGGTGTTATAACACAATCTATAACGTAAGTAGGCTATTTAGAAAATGTCACAATTAATTTTGATTTCCATAAACAGTACATTATAATGTTGAAATTCACTTGTGGAATTTAAATGATTGGTTTTAATTTTTAATATTTTATTTTTCATTCATCAGACAAAAAGTATTGCATTTTACTATCTGCCAGTGCTTTGAATAAAAACATCTGCCAAATACATAAATGTAAAATTATTCTTAGTTATGAGTGTGTCGATATTAGTTTTTAGCTTTTTATTTTGTCTAAATAAGTGGGAAAATGTTGCATTTTAATATCAACCATTTAATGTTTATCGCCATACCTACCAAAATTACTGAAAACATTTATCTGTGTGCTGACTGTGCTCTCTGGGAATTGAACTTGTGGCCTTGGCAATGCCAGTCATGCTGTAGCAGTTGAGCTACAGGAAACGCCCAGAACCTCAGTCTACTCCCAGTGTTTGAACAGCCCTGCGCCGGCGTGTTCACCCTACTGTCCTAATGAAGCTGCAAAGCAGGTTATGCCTCTCTATTGTATTTCACCCCTTTAAAATAGGGAGTGGGGCTTGTAAACAGTACCTGGCTTCCCAGCTGGCATCTGCTCGTGGGATCAACACCGTTCCTCTCACCTCAAACATCATAGACTCTTGAAGTCAAGCATACTATGTCCCAACAGGGGCTTTAAACAGACGATATTCCCCTCATGAGCCTGCGTTTCAAAAAGAGGGGTCTTCAAAGTGTCTTCAGCATGGCACCAGGGTAAACTGTGCCCTCTTGATGAAGGAATCGTCTTGTTTGTTGCTGTGTACAGCAGACGTGCACTTGTCCTTATTTACATCAGCTGCTGCCTCTTATTCCTGCAGGTTTTTGACTAGCCTACTTTCACAACAAGCAGCAAATAACCTAATAAGAAACTGCAGCGACTGGAGAGACTGTTTGAAACTGCTAGCCTGAGAAAAGGTGGAATGCTGTGGACCCTGCCATTTAAGCTCTGATCGAGCCGTGTAAGCTTGGGTTTTGGCCGTGTGCTCTGTTTACAGGCGCTCTTTGCAGCTTTGCAACCCTTTAAGTCTTGCACCTGCTGAGATTTTCTCTCTGCCTCGATTTCAAGACATTCCTGGTTGCCGTCCTGACACGCACACAGTTTTAAAGGCCTTGCGAAGCATTTTTCTTTGCTTTTATGATATGGTAATTATCATTATCATCCTCATTAATGAGAATATCCTCGAGAGGAGCTGAACTGTAAAGTTTGTTGATCTTTTTTTGGTACTCTCTATAGTGTTGCCTAACTTAGATTCTCATAATGTCATACATTAAACTGCTACTCTTCACAGCAAGATCAGCAATTATATGCTAATTAGGCAGACTAGTAAACTGTTCATAGTTTGAGATGGATAATTTTATTGTTCATGCTCACAGATGTTCACAGATGGTTGTTGAAATGAAGTGCCCATTTAAATCTTTTTTTTTTAAATACACATTTTTATTCTTTCTTTAAAATTAAAATACAATTAAAACTGAAATGCTGTGAACTAGTATTACAATTAAAAATAAAAGTTTATTATTTGAACATATTGTAAAATGTAATTTATTACGGTGATGGTAACGCTGAATTTCAGAAGCCATTACTTCAGTATTTAATGTCACATGATCCTTCGGAAATCATTCTAATGTGATGATTTGTTGCTCAAACATTTTATATTGTCAATGTTGAAAATAGTTTAATATATTTGTGGAAACTGGGATGCACGTTTTTTTTTTTCAGGATTCTTTGATGATTAGAAAGTTCAAAAGAGGCAACATTTAAACAGCGTTTATATGAAATAGAAATGTATTGTAACATCATAAATGGCTTTACTGTCACTTTTGGTCAAATGAATTTGTCCTTGCTGAATAGAAGTATTAATTCTTCCCAAAAAAATCTCACTGACCCCAAACTTTTGAACAGTAGTACTAGTGTATATTTGAAATCATCTGTCTGGTTTTCGTTTAAAAAGGCAAAGGCACTGACACGGCAAAGCAAAAGGTAACACTTTCATGGTCCACTTTCATACTCTGTCTGTGAGGCATCTCAGTCAGTTTCACCCCCTCGAATTCTGAGAAGACACAACCTCATTAATTGGGCCAAACAGACCAATTCGTCCAGCCCTGGGTTATGCTTCACTCTTAACAGGAGGAAATAAGCAAGCTGCAACTCCCATTACATTGGAAATGTCTGGTATGTCTTCTGTCCAAAACGAGTCCTTTTGCCGCCTGTGAATTGGCCAAATGGTCTATACTGTGTGAGGCATCTCTCTTTTCACAGCACAGGCCACCCTGAATCATTGCATACCACTCAGACATGTACTCGGCGTGCTTTAGGTGCAGAGTCAGGACAGGGCTTGTGTCAGGAATGCCTTTCAAAACAAACGCTGTTCACTCCCAATCTTTACAGATGTGCAGACCGCAACGCCAGGGATTTGAACGCATCGTAATCCACCACACGGATTGCAGGATGAACATTTTAAAGGGTCGTACATCGTCGCGAAGTCGCTGTTCCTTAGGACTTGAAGTCACCTGACCCAAAGCGGTGGCTGGACTGAAGAGAATTCCTGTCATTCCTGCTAAAATCCTCCCCCAACACAAGGCATGTGTGGGCGATCTCCCCTCCCCCTTCCTCCCCCTCCTCCGCTTTCGGGCCGACAGGCGCAAGCATGACACAGATTAGCCTGTAAAGCCAGGCCTATAGGCACGAGGCCTCTAATTCACGTTGTGACGTACCTTACAATTGCGCTTATTGGAACCGTGGCACAAACTGTTCTGGAACATCAAGTGACTTTTTCTTTTTATCTATTTGATTTAGGGTGAAGGTGAATAGAGGGCACGGTCTTCTCTTTTCCAGATTTAGATCTGTCAAGCCCGAACAACTCCAATAAATGTTTTTTCCTCGTCTCCTCCTTCAAGCTTTTTTGACTCGCTCAGAGAGACGATCTGCTGTTTTTGTCGTAACCCCAAAGTGCGTTCTCGCATTCCCTCCGAATTTCACAATAATACGGCATGGACAGTATCCTCATTAGTTGAAATGCCAACCCCCTGAGGACATGTTAACACCAGATGAGTGTTTGTCTTTTATTCCTGCTCTTTCTGACATGTTGCAGATGCACTGTTCCTGTCAACTTTGCATTTCAGGAGGATAAAAGTCGCTCCATTGAAAACTTGACCTTAAAATGATTCAATACAGTCATCGTAGGGCTGGACAATAATTCAATATCAATATGTATCGCGATATAATTTTTTTCAATAACGGTGATATGATTTTTAAACACATTTCATCGTTCCCTCATGCTCAGGTTTCACCTCTCTGTATCAGTTTTCGGCGTAGACTGTGGGAGCAGTTTTTACGGTAGAGGTTTGCTAAGACTGAAGAGCATATTTGATTGATTTGCCCATTGGAAATTTGCATGCATGCACCATTTTGTCTAGGCAAGACTTTGAAGCAACACACCTAGTCTTGTTTTATGGATGTGACTTGCGTAAATGTCTGCCTCAACAGCTGAAGACACAAGTAAAGAATGACACAGAGGCTCCGTCCCTGAGACGCACTGCATTGTCTGTTTGGAAAGTCAATGACCCATTCATGCCAATGGTGGTGACTGTTACCATCAGTTCAATTGTGGTGGGAGGCCACATTTTTTCCCCCTTCTACATCTTTATTATTGTGTAACACCAGCTGAATTCTGGTTCAATGTCCATATAAGGATTTCAGCGGCTTTTGCTGGATCAGTTACGACAATAAATGTTGTAATCTTGATGTCAGTGTAGTGCTAAAATAAATCACTTTGCATCAAACGATCTTAGTATCAGAAGCTATTCTGTTTTTTTGCTGTTGGATGATAATGTTTGTGGGTAGTTATTTGCCCTCAGTTCACACTGATTAAATCAAGAGCTGTATTGTGTTATCCTGACTCTGGTAGGTGTGAATGATAAATCTGTACCTTTGTATTAAAAGTAGTACTAGGCCTGTTGTAATTATTACATAATCACCTCATTATGACTGTTGAAGAAAACTACAATTATTTTATAGAATTCACTATGCATTTGTGATGCTTCATATTTTGCCATCCAAAAAGGTCAAATTTAAAATTATTTTATTTGTGCATACTAAAGTCTACATAATGTTACATAATGATACTTAAAGGGGTCATATGATGCGATTTCAATTTTTCCTTTCTCTTTGGAGTGTTACAAGCTCTTGGTGCATAAAGAAGATCTGTAAAGTTGCAAACACTAAAGTCTCAAATCCAAAGAGATATTCTTTATAAAAGTTAAGTTTAAAAAATATATTAAAATAATATATTAGATAAAAAGATATTAAAATATAAGGAATATAATGTAAAATGTGCTTGCATTAATTGATAATAAAATGCACTATACAATTTTCTTTGTTGATTTGATTAGTTATTGCAACATTAGTTGAATTGTTTTTTTTTTCCTATGCAGTGTGAACTTTAGGATCAAAAGGCTTTGTTTTATTGCTATGATTCACACATCTGCACTGCATAAATCTTTGTCTTTAATGTATAGGCCTATTCAATACACCCTACAGTTAGGCCTGTCGCGATAATTAAATAACCGTCTAATCGCGATTATTTGATCTAACCTCGATTATTGTGCTTTTTATACAAGACAAGGGGGAGTCATACACCAAAAGAAACTGTTCATGCACTGTATAGCCTATACAGGGCTCCAGACTCATTCTTCCCACTGGTCGCTCTTTTGCAACTAACTTTCTCAGCTGGTCGCACGAGCACATGATTTGGTCGCATGAAAACCATCCATCGTTTCCTCAATATGCGCATCATTTTTGCTGCGCGCACCTTCGCGCTCGTGCTGACGCAGCGAGTATACTCTCTAAACGCTGTTTCGTTATGCTTTCAGTTTCGTTTGCCGCTTGATGTTTCTCATATACAACAGAAATTGCAGCTCTTATGAGCTGACCAACGCGGTGGTCGCGCCAGTGCGACCGCACACAAAATTTTGTCGCACAGGCAGATAATCGGCATAATCGCCAAAGCCCTAAAACAGACAATTAATCGCAACAACCGTGACTATTTGTAGACAATTAATCATCAGCCAAATTTCATAATCGTGACAGCCCTACCTACAGTGACATCAATACATCCGGTTAAAGTTACAATTTTAGCTTTATGAGTCTATGTACTGTACATGCATCTGGCAGCTCCTCTGAGGAAGGATTATGGTAATCGTTGTTATATTGAGCTTTCTCAGTGTCATATTAGCTTATTTTAACCCACAAAAGGAGAAGTTGTGGACAGGGTCATGACAAGGGGAAGTTGTTTTTTGGTTTGTTCTGCAGAAATCTGAGCTGAGCTGAAGACAGCAGATGCTAAATGTATAAGATCAAGTGTGGATTTTGAATAGGTCTAGATCATTATTATAAGCATAAAAAACATCAACCTGTTACCACAAGAGTAAGATTTCACTTGGCTTTACTGGAGGGAAGCATATGATGGGTAAAAAACACAAATCTGTGTATGAACCATCAAAAATATAAATACTCATAATTTAGGAAATTATTGCATATATTTGACTATGTCTTAAGATGATGTGGTGAAAAGAGCTGTTTTACAGCAATTTCTCATCACTTATGTCTTTGATTTTTTTAAATTAAATGATTAAAAAGGTTTTATACACCTTTCCTCCCTTGTTTTATCTCAAACTACAGGACAATGTGGGATAATAGACAGGCAGTCTTAGTGAAAGGAAACGTCTGTACGTCTGTTTTTGTGTCATTTTCAGAGAAAATCTGAACCTGAAAGACAAGCCTAATGTTTAGTTTTTTTCAGAAATGGTATATGAGGAAATATATGATTCTCCTGAAGGCAGTCTTGAAGGAGATGTTGGTCCCATGTTAACCTCTCTGCCATCTAACTTGTCTCCATATCTAGATGAGAAACATCACCCCAGCCCACCTCAAAGCTAGGTGAGCCGGTGTGATGATCCAGCCACGCATCCAGCACCGGTTTGTGCGGTGGTGAGTCTCTCAGCAGGAAGCTGCCAGTAAATGGCTGTTTTGGTGGGGGCTGGGAGTGTGTGGCAGCTGGTGCAGGATAATGGATTAACCCGGGGCGAGGCCCTAATGCTTTTACCTCCTGCAACCAGCCAAACTGTCCAGCAGCCATCAGTCCCTCTGCGGCTGTCTCAGGATGACTTCCTCATCAATGTTTAATAGGCCATTTAGTAGCAGTCAGGCTTGCTCACTGATTGAGCCCATCAATAGGGCACTCTTCGTGATATTGACAACACCACAGTGAGTCCTCCAAGAATCGTCCGAGATCATATGTTGGTCTTCATGTGGTTCGTAATGACTTCAGTCTTTGCACTTTTAGTGAAAAGTTAAGAGGTGTTTTTGATCAAGCTCTTGGACTTCATTCATTTTTATTCGACGTATTATCAAGCTACGTAAACGTAAAGCTCCAGTAAACTTATACATAATGTTGCAAAAGATTTCAAAGAATTCTTATAAAAATGTATCACAATTCCCACAAATGTTAAGCAGCACAACTGTTTTCAACATTAGCTATGTTTCCATCCAAAGTTACGAATTAAACTTATGCGCAAAATTGGAGTATTGCATAAAACGTTTCCATCCAGCGAGTTGGAAGAGAACAGATGTATTATCAAGCTATGTAAACGTAAAGCTCCAGTAAATGTATACATAATGTTGCAAAAGATTTCAAAGAATTCTTATAAAAATGTATCACAATTCCCACAAATGTTAAGCAGCACAACTGTTTTCAACATTAGCTATGTTTCCATCCAAAGTTACGAATTAAAGTTATGCGCAGAATTGGAGTATTGCATAAAACGTTTCCATCCAGCGAGTTGGAAGAGAACAAAATCGTCACATTCTTATTATCTTTCGCTAAATATCATGAAGAAAAAATTAATTTGCTGCAGTAGGAAAAGGTACTGTATATAATAATTTTTGTATACTATTAGGGTTGTGCCGATAGACGATAGTATCATTTTTCGACGATAGTCAGAGATATCGCCTGTGGCTGATACCTTTGACGATAGCAAGACTATTATTATTATTATTATTATTATCAGGCTAATAATACTCTCTAATTAATATTAGGGCTTATTTGTTGCATTGTATTTCTTTTTCCGCGTTTTACAGTATTGCGCGTTATAACCAATCACACACAATTATGCTGAGCTTATGAATGCATTGGCCAATCAGAGGCGTTCAGATGATTCACCGCTGAGTGCATATACTCGCGCTAGGCTGAGCTTGTGATGATGTTCACTTTCCGGCAATTAAACTAGGTAAATAAATAATTAAATAAATTAGCACGATAATATCGTGTATCAGCGATCTCACAGGCTGACGATAGGACGATATGAAAATTGAGCATATCGCCCAACACTATATACTAGGGATATGCATCTCATGACAATACAATACGCATCTCGATGCATAGCCAACGGTACGATACATTACAGATACATATGAAGCAGCTACCGATGCGATGCGATTCACCCTTGTTACAATGCAGTGCGATGCAATTTCGATTCGATTCAACACAATGCGATTCGATGCAATACGATGCAATGGAGAAAATATGATCACTTTTAATGCCTCGAGGCCTGTTTCATAAAACAAGTTTACCAAATAAGCCAGGCTTATTTCAGTTAGTCTGACTCATTGTCAAATGATTTGGTTCCATAAAGCAAATTTAACATAGGCCTAGATCAAGCTTAGTCACTGT
>NW_015627232.1:645445-645577 GCF_001515625.1 Sinocyclocheilus rhinocerous
TTTATGACAGTTATAGTTTGCAGAACAGATAGCAGAACATTAGAACATTACAATCTAAAATAGCTCTTTAAGCTCTTTAAATAACTAAATTAAAAGTTAAAATCACTGAATTAAAAATTAAAATAAATAATA
>NW_015627232.1:645727-645814 GCF_001515625.1 Sinocyclocheilus rhinocerous
GACTATATTTTAAGAAACACACATTAACTCATTTGAGCTTAGTAATTACTGTGTCTAGCTTACATTTGATACATTTGATTTAATAGT
>NW_015627232.1:647212-652464 GCF_001515625.1 Sinocyclocheilus rhinocerous
AACTGCCTGCTCCGCCATGGCCTCCTGAACTGCCTGCTCCGCCATGGCTTCCTAGTCTGCCTGCTCCGCCTGGCCCCTGAGCTCCCTGTGCAGCCATGGCACCCTGGACTGCCTGATCCGCCCTAGAGGTATTCCCCGTGTCCCAGTCCTGCACCAGCCTCCAGGGCACCCACCCCCCTCTCTGGTGGAATTGTTACGGAGCGGGACGTGCCTTCCGAGAGGGGGGAGTAAGGTCACACTCTGTTCCGTGTTTTGTGTGTGTTTTGCTCCCCATGTGTTTCCATGCCCTTATTTGGTTTTCCTGTTCCTGCTCTTTGATTGTTTCCCATTTTTTTCCAGCTGTGTTTTCCCTCATGTTATTATGTTTCATTAGTTCCAGGTGCTTCTCATCATGTCTTATAGTGTTCCTGGGTTCTTAGTTCTTCATCTGGTATTGTATATGTCTACCTCCTTTGCTACGTGTGTTTTCCTTAGGGATGTGCATCTCATGACTGATAATATGATACGCATATCGATGCATAGCCAACGATGCAATACATTAAAGATACATATGAAGCAGCTACCGATGCGATGCGATTCACCCCTGTTACGATGCAGTGTGATCCGATTTCGATTCGATTCAACACAATGCGATTCGATGCAATATGATGCAATGGAGAAAATATGATCACTTTTAATGCCTCGAGGCCTGTTTCATAAAACAAGTTTACCAAATAAGCCAGGCTTATTTCAGTTAGTCTGACTCATTGTCAAATGATTTGGTTCCATAAAGCAAATTTAACATAGGCCTAGATCAAGCTTAGTTACTGTGGCAACTTATGCTGGGAAACTAACCTGCTCTAAAGCAGGTTAACTGTCAGACTAAGCCGAGTTCTTCTAACACTGACCAATAGGAACCCAATGATATTACTACTCTCTCACATACTATTATTTGACTCTTTTTTTTTTTTTTTATTATTGCGCTCCTATTCGATTGCGCTCAGTCTGTTTAGTGCTCGTTCACTCGCGTGCCTCGCCCACTCCTGACAGCAAAATGGATATGTTTGCGTGACTTTCTGACATTTACAGATGAAAAAATATACCTGTGACATGCCAGTTATGCACTGAGGAAAACACAACGTCTCAAATGCATTAAATAGTACAGAAATATTCGCTGTTTGCGATGGGGGATCGATTTGATCCATGATCGACATTAAGAGCTGCTTAAGAATAAACGTGCACAAATTAGTGTGATTGTGTGAACTTAATTTATTATTTATGGAGACGCTTTAGCCCCGAATTGATTTGTTAGGTTATTTCAAGTCAGGTTTTGGACTTTAATCCCTGCTTTTCCTCGGGTCTCCGTGGTGTTGTGATTCGTCATATTCACGCAACAGCAGTGATGAGAGAGCACGCTTGAGAAACAGTTTAGAGAGGAGAAATCAATCTACATATAAAATATTGGTCACAGATTATTGGTCACTTTCTAAACAATAAAAGTATAGCGCATCCACTAGTAATTATATATATATATTAATAAATCGGATTTTACCGATGCAAATATGTTAGAAACGATGCATCGCGATATAAATGCCAACTTGTAGCCGATGCACACTTTTTAAACCGATGCATCGCATCGTTAACTTTTTATGCCGATGCACCGAGCGAATCGGGGAATCTTCCCATCCCTACTATATACAATAAAGTATGAGCTTCAGAGCACGCAGACGAAATGCGGTCATGTTATCTTATTTTTGGAGCCTGCTGTTTGTGAACGCAGTTCTGGGAGTTAATTATAACGAAGCACTTTGACAGGACCTTGCTCAAGGAATTTAGAGAATGACAGAACTAGCATTTCAGATGCTGTGCCATGAGATGGGTCATTTGGTTGGTCCAGTTTTATACTGTCCCATTGCAAAGTCTCGTCTTTTTTGATGCTCATTAAGGAATTTATTCGGTAAAAGTGTTTCCATCATAGTTTATGCGTATGTTTTCTTACTGGAAAACATTTTTTTTATCTGACTTAGTTGAGCGCATACATTTTTTATGCGCATTTTTAGAATTTATGCACATCTTGGCGTTTCCATCCAGCATTTTTTTATGCGATATCCCAAAATGCACATAAAAATAGGTGGATTGACACATAAATAACAAGAAATGTTTCTTGAGAAAAAAATCTGCATATTAGAATGATTTCTGAAGGATCATGTGACACTGAAGACTGGAGTAATGATGCTGAAAATCACAGGAATAAATTGCATTTATTAAATATATTAAAATGGAAAATATCTATAATACTTTAAATTGTATTACTGATTTCTCTTTTTTTTTTAAATACAGTGACTTGGTGAGAATGAGACTCATTTAAAAATATTATAGTGATAATAAAGTTATTACTTTTATTTATATATCTGATAGCGACTCACTTGTAACAAAATTCACTCTTTATTTTAGCTTTTATTATTTTAAATTTATGTTGAAAACTACAGCATTTTAATATCAGACGTTAATCGACTATAATATGAAAATAATTATTGTCTTTTCTGTAATATCGGTGCATCCCTAGTGTCCCACACACATTACTTTCCCTAATTTTTCAGTGCCTTTTTAACTGATGGGTTCTTGATTACCTATTTTTCTATTTTAAATTTTAATTGAAATGATCCAGCTTAGTCACAGTTCAAAGGGGTCAAAATGTGTCAATGGAAACTTTCAAACTTGTCCAGTGAAAGTTTACACTGGTTCTACGGTTATTGTCATGCCAGAGCATGATCCAGGAAAGGTCTTTGAAGTTCAGACTTGTCCTTGGCCAAGTGACTTGAGCAGAAGATTACTGTAAACGTCTCTCATTCAGTCCAATTGATCAGGGTTAAAGTCATGAATAGACTCGTGCCGGTGTTCGGTAATGCGATATATCACGGTAATGAATATGCACGATATTGTTATCGTGTGCACTTCTAAATACCGTGAATAATTATATATTACAAATTATTCAGAATTTTGAATGCATTTTAAGAGTACTTTTCCCATCAACTGGTCAAAATGCACAACACCGCTGTATGCTGCATGAAAGACGCTTGCGCACTCTGATGTAAACAAGCGCGGACGAGAAGCACATGGCACGGTTAACTAATGAGGTCTTATTGTAAAGTGATACCTATTGGTCTTTATAGTTCTTTTGCACTTTAATCTGTGTAAAACTTTTAACTTTATACATTTTTCTGTATTGCTTTATTGCATTTAAATGTTCAGTTATTTTTGTTATAAGAAAAATGTTATTAAACCTGTTATACTGTATTATGACAGCACTTTTTAAAACTAAATTTCAATATCGTGATAATACCGAATACCATGATAAAAGCATTAGCAATTAATCGCAACATGAAAATTTGATACCGGCATATCCCTAGTCATGAACCCACTTGAAAAATCACTGTTGTGCCAGTGGTTTTTCTCGCTTCCAGGCTGTAATTGTGTTGCATTAAAGTCTAGTTTGGATTTTTAATGTGTCCCCCATAGGGATGCAACGATTAGATTTTGTTGGTATGATTATTATCTGAGAAATAATCACGGTTTTATGATTATGACGATTATTATGGATTTATTAATTTCACAAAATTATTAATGTATACAATCACATGGACACTCTTTAGATATTAAAGTGTTATTTATTGCTGCCTTTTGAAACAGAAATAACACGGTAACCAATAATACAGCACAAAATAATAATAATAAAGACAAACAAAAGTCCATCTCTCCAATAGAGATCGACCGATATATCGATTTACCGATATTTTCCCCGATATTTAAGCATTTTACCATAATCGGTTATCGGTTTTGTAATATCAGATTCACCGATAAACGCCGCCATCTTGTGGATGTTTTGAGAATTGCACGCAGGACTAGTTTGGATTTTTAATGTGTCCCCCATAGGGATGCAACGATTAGATTTTGTTGGTATGATTATTATCTGAGAAATAATCACGGTTTTATGATTATGACGATTATTATGGATTTATTAATTTCACAAAATTATTAATGTATACAATCACATGGACACTCTTTAGATATTAAAGTGTTATTTATTGCTGCCTTTTGAAACAGAAATAACACGGTAACCAATAATACAGCACAAAATAATAATAATAAAGACAAACAAAAGTCCATCTCTCCAATAGAGATCGACCGATATATCGATTTACCGATATTTTTCCCGATATTTAAGCATCTTACCATAATCGGATATCGGTTTTGTAATATCGGATTCACCGATAAACGCCGCCATCTTGTGGGTGTTTTGAGAGTTGCGCGCAGAACCGCCATTGCAGCGCGTCTGAGGGGAGACGATGTTTGGTGCAGGTTTGATTAGCTGTAGTTAGTAAACTTAATTTAACATAACATAGCCATTTATGCACAAATTAGATGCATTACATAAATGCGTGATATGTAGTTTATGCAGCTTGGCTCTAAGAAATAGAGACCAACTCACGGAGTCATGTAAGATAATCCGTCAAGATCCTCTCCCAATAAAGACATAACTTTGCATGAGTTAAATAATACAGCCATGAATGAGCGCATGTTGGAAATAAAAGCACTGAATTGAATTCTCTCTCTGTTGTCTTTTTACACTACCATTGAGAAATTTTAACCAAACTATGTTACAGACTTTTCATTAAGACCCTAAAGAATCATATCAACTTGTGGAAAATGGGCATCCTATGACACCTTTAAACAGCTTATAAACCTACTAAAACTGTAGTTTAAAATGAAGTTGATACGACTCCTGTCCTTTATTTATTTTCTCTATTTGAAAACATTAGACATTCTACATTCATTTTGCTTATTGTTAATATTAGTGTTGTTGCTGTTGATGCTTTTTATAAATAAAATGTTTTTTTCTTACTTCACTCAGTCATTTATTTACTTTATAACAGTAAATAAATATCGGTTCTGCATATCGGTTATCGGGCACATAAACATGAAAATAATTGGTATCGGTTATAAAAAAAATCAATATCGGTCGATCACTACTAGGGCTGCACGATATATCGAAAATATCAAAATATCGCAAATGTAAATATCGCGATATGCATATCGCAAGGCGTGCAATATCTGAATCATTTTAATAATAGGCTACTTAAATCAAAACGTTGCAAAAGGTCAAAGTTTTAGTTCGACACAGACGTTAAAAAGAGTTAAGTGCAATAAGTTGCAGAAAACAACTCTTTGCCGTCTCGTCTTGCTGTCTGACTCACACCTGAAGCGCGCGCACA
>NW_015627232.1:653221-662931 GCF_001515625.1 Sinocyclocheilus rhinocerous
TTACATTTCTGTACCTGAATACTACTGTTTATTTTATCTATGCTTGTAAATTGTGTATTTGTTCTTTTTTCCCCCTTTTTCTTTCTTTTTTTTACTGACTGTTCACTTGCCTTTAATCATGTTTGAACTTTCTCAGACTATAGTTTTTGCTGTGGTATATGAAGAAGTACTTAAGGTGTATGGAAAGCAAAGTCACAATGATATAAAATTAGTGTCATTCATTTTTTTGTCATTCACATTGATGTTAAAATTACATTTTCTGATTTGTGACATTACTTTTTATGTACTGCTAAAACACTGCTGGTCACTTTCAGAAGTTGTAGTGATTCTTTCTTTTCCAAGAAAGAATGTGAAACAAATTGGTTATATAATTTTCATTTTTAAATATTTTAAAATATAATTTAAATAGATTTTTCACACTTTAAGCAATATCGTATCGCATATTGAATATCGCATTTTTAACAAGGTATCGCATATCGCATTTTTTTTTCAATATCGCACAGCCCTAATCACTACTCTCCAATTGGAATTAAAAAGGTGACCTCTGCTCTGTAAACATCCATGTCAGTATTTCCCTTTTGAAAATAACTAATGAAAATGGATACATGTAACATGTAAATTATTGAAGCCAAATACTTACATTTCCCCAAGCTGTTTAGCTGTAGTACAGTATTCATAGGCTTAATCATGAAGCATACAGTGGCCCCACTTTTAACTCTCTCTTTATATTACCCTTATTGTAGATGGATGCACAGAGGAAGACAAGAGTAAGAAGTGCAGTGTGGGAGTACTACACTCAACCAACACCAGGGAAGGCAGTTTTTGTCAGAGCCCTTGTTATTCTTAATTTTGACATTAATTTTCATTTTTACACCAGACATATATATCGGTTCAAAATATCGGTTATCGGTCTACTTGATCTGTAATAATCGGTATCAGCATCGGCCCTGAAAAACACATATCGGTCGACCCGTAATGCTCACAGACTGGTGCACTGCTTTTAAATGCTATCCACCTGCTTAGAAATACCTGATCTGACATTTAGATGAGATGCTGGATTATTTTATTATAATTCACACTAACGTATATTAGTTATACTTAGCATTAATTGTGAGAATCTTAGGTTTAACCTTGTTTTATGTATGCTAATCTATGGCACAATTGCTCACCAGGCTAATTAATAAATAAAAGATGTTTTATTAGGAAGCATCAGCGTCTAGAGCAGCACTTTCAGCTCAAGATCCAATCAGGGTTTCAGAGTCTGTCATTTTCAAGTGTCTGGTTCAGTGAAGAGTGTGTGGATGTTCAAAACTAAGTAAATGAAACACAAATATATACTGAAAGCATCTTCACTTCACAAATCAATTATTTTATATCTCTGAACACTTTTGCTGTCCAAACGTTTTGATCTGTAAGATTTTGTAATTTTTTTTGACAGAAGTCTTGCATGCTCACCAAGGCAAAATTTATTAGATCAAAAATAAAACTAAAGTAAAAGCATTAAAATGTGTTAAATATTATAACAGTTTAAAAAACTGTTTTCTATTTTAATACTTTTTAAAATGTATTTTATTTATGTGATGGCAAAGCTGAGTTTTCATTACTTCAGTCTTCAGTATCACATGATCCTTCAGAAATTATTCTAATATGCTGATTTGGTGCTCAAGAAACATTTATTATTATCAATATTGAAAACAGTTGTGCTGCTAAAGATCTTAATGACCCAAAACGGTAGTTTACATTTATTACACTTTGTGTATTATTACTCTGGCATCAAACTATTTTAAAACTGCGGTCAGGAGGTTACTGGTATTTTAACAACAAAAAATTACTCACTTCATCTTTAATTATATACTTCAGTTAAATTATAGCACATGGCATTATTTGTAATAATATTGGCCTACTTATTTTATACCTACTAGGTTTAGTCTACTTTGTGAAATACTAGCATTATTGAATTATAGGTTATTAGAAATGTTTATTTCTAAGAGCATAAAAAGCATATCTAGTAGGGCTGTGTATCACCAGCAAAGCCACGATACGATACGATGCATATCACGATACAGAGGCCACAATGCGATACATATCACGATACGGACTGCACTGAATTTCACCTCAGCAGAATTTAGTAAAACAGCTATTTATTAAACACCGCATACTATAGTGCCATTTCTAACTATCGGCAGAGCAGGCAGTTGACCTCTGCATTATGAAGGGCCTCCATAACTGTACCACAGTACAATATAGGTAATGGCATATGTTTCTTGTTTACATTGGGCACTCCCCACCAGGTACAATATTCTGATTTTTTGCATTGTTTTTAAGCCCATAAATAATAATGGACTCGTTCTAATAAATTTATATTGTAATGTACTCATTCTAATATATTTTAAAAAAATCATATTTACATTGCTGGTATGTTATCATTGCACAAATTAACACACTCTACGTTTAAAAAATACAAATAAAAATTAGAAGAGTTCTAAACTAATGCGCTGTCTTCACTGACGCGTCCGCAAGTTCGCTTAGGTGCGCTTGGCAAATATGACGTCATCGCGGTGTTGGCGGAAGTTCGCTTTGAGTGCACGTGACATCGTTTCGCGTGGCGGTGTGCACGACATTTTTTTGTAACGCTCCGCTTCCGAAGATGCACGAGTTCAAAGCGACTCTAGCCGAACATGCACGTCTGTGCCAGCATTTGTGTGAAACAGAAGCAGTTTGATGTCAAGTTCAGTCACACTCACAGATCACGTTGCGGCCGCACTAAACTACTAAATCAACTAAATAGCTTAATTGCTCTAGAGCTACATTATCTTTCTCAACAAGGAGCTGGTAGCATCATTGTTTCTAAAGGAATTAAAGCCACAGCTTTACTGTTAATAGAGAAACGTGGCAAAACGGTGGTAATTCATACATACACAGCCCCCCCACTTCTCTCTCTCTCTCTGTCTCTCATAAATGAACACTTGATGAATTACACTTTTCTGAGAACAGAATATTGAAGTGGAGATCGCTAAACTGCAAGCTAAAACGAAAACCGATGTTTCAGAAAGCAAGTGCGTTTATCCACAGTGGAGAGAGAGCGCGTGCACACATGGTTGCCAGGTTGACAAAGATAAGTAGCACACTTAGCAGATATTTCCGTATTGCGCAAGTGGGAAGCTCTGTTTCGGGGATTACGTCTCTTTATATCAGGCAACCCAGTTGTGTTCCTCTGCGGCCAGATTAAACCTTGTTATAGCCTATATATTATGCTCTATTCATTATTTTTTAGAAACCTCACACTTTTCTGCTCAATTTTAAACGTTGTTCTTGTATTCAAATTAAGCGCGGTCCACTGCTGCACACGTGCCACAATATCGATACAGGGCCAGCTGTATCGATACTCGTATCGTCAAATCTCTGTGACGATACATCGTCGTATCGAACACAGCACTAATATCTAGTCAAAGGAAGAGGAAATAAAGACCTCTCCAGGTCACCCACAGATGGCAATTTGTTTTCATACAGATGTACAAATATCTCTTTCATTGCATCCAAGAACTCAATTTATTTCAGGCAACGCATTCTTGATTCTTCCGTTCTCTCGCTCTCTTATGCTGATGCACTTATTTGGTACATAATGGCATTTTTCATGACTACACTAACCAATGGCTTGGTAATAAACATTTTCTCGTCCCCTGATCGTAGTGTGGCCTCCCTAGCTCTGTGTTGTGACCTGGCGGTATGGCAGAACAGTGTAGGCTGTGTTATCCCGAGCTGGAGGAAAGTGTCCCGCTCCCTATGGCTCACTCTGAACAATAGCCTTCTCATCTCATCAGTTGCAAAAAATCACTTCGATGAATGACTCAGTTAGTTGTGAATGTAAAACTAATATTGTCCTGTTGGTCATCTGTTCCGACTGCTTTGGTATCATACGCTTACAGGCTTACAGAGGCGTGCTGTTGGGAAAATTTCCATCCAGAGAGCCACAGTCATTCAGATCGCTGTTTGTTTGGAGGCGAGTGGCTGTATGGTACGCCAACATTGAGTGGTCTGATTCCGCTGATTGATGCAATAAATCAACCCAACTGTAAATGAAGCTTAATGTCCTTGGTGCTGTAAGCATCTTTTTGTGGAAACTATCCCTAGGGCTGTCGCGGTGAGGGAATTTCCCTTGCGGTAATTTTGAGTGGCTCAGTAGCGCGGTAGTGTAAAACGAGAAGGGCATAACCTTACAAAAAAATAAAACACGGAAAAATCGCGGTTGCTGCGGTTCTTGCATTCCTCTGCGGTTTGCTCGTCAATAGCGCGGTATTGCGATATTGCGGTTATCGCGACAGCCCTAACTATTCCTGTTATTTGTGTGAGGGGAAAAGTGTGATACTTTAATGACAGTAAAACCACCTTTACAAATTGGACATGTGAAAAAAAAAAATTGGAAGTTGTAAATAAAGCAGATTATTGGAGTATGTTTTGCAAGAAAATACTATTTCTGTTTTTGTTAGTAATAAGAACTCTCTCGACACAGCGAGTGTTCGTATTTTGTGGGCAGACGGGGATTATGCTAACGTGTTACCCAAGTGACGTAGATCGGTAACAGGCAGAAGATTCGAAAATATAACGACTCGTTAAGGCGATTCTGAGTCGACTCTTTCTTTTGAGAGACAATATCTTTATTTATCATGCACTTTTTTGATTAACAACTTTGCAGACTGTTTACATTGAAGGATAGCTACCTTACAACCTGCAAAAGAGATATTTTTCGAAAACCCATATGACCTGCTCTTTAATGCCTTATTCTGGTAACAAGTGGAGGGAAATAGGTAAAATCCATGGAATAAGAGAAAAAAATGTATTTGTTGTGCCTTTGGATGTCAGAATTGGAATGCAAATAATTTTTATAGAATACTGTTGTCAAAGACACCATTTGAAGCTAAACGCAGATGTTTAAATGGACAGACTATGGATGAAATCTGCTATGATTACCCTACTTTTAAAGCATAAATTTGATTAACACAATAGGTCTACATAATATTCACATATGCAGTTCATAGGGAACATGTTGCATTAGCCCTACAGTTACAGCATGAAATACTATTTAAACCTATAACATTTTGAATGTCAAATGACAAGTTGATTTTTCTTATCAGAATTGTGAGATTTCGGAATTGCGAGGACAAATGTTAGAATTTTGAAATATACGCTCTCAATAACCTTTTTTATTCTTGTATTCCGTGGCTTCCATTGACTGCTACATTAAAACTGTCATTTTCTGCCACCAGATTGGCTCCGCTAGGGCTGGGCAAAAAATTGAATGCGATTTTCATGCGAATCTCGTCAGTAAAGCCGCTTCTGGTGATTAGTAGTAAATCTCCAGCACGTGCTTTCAGATGGAGCGGCATTTACTAGACAGAGCCGTAGATCACTGACAAGCTACAGAAAATCGCGTTCAAAATTAGATTTTTTGCACAGCCCTAGGCTCTGCCCACAAAAGCGTCATCACTGTTTGCAAACACCAAAATTGTTCTATAATATTAGTTGCACTTTATTTTTTCAGATGGCCCTTTTACAGTGTAATTATATTATAAGTACTGAGAATAATAATTAGTCTAACATGTACTGACTTTCAGTTTAGGGTTAGGCTTAGTTTTACTATCCACTTATTGTCATTAGTAACAATAACAGCAAAATAATGTCACTAGACTTTTGATTGTAATAATGTATTAGTAAATGTTTAAATAAACAAACTAAGGTTTCTAAATTACCTTTTAAATTATTGAAAAGGTAGTCTTTAATCAGCTGAACAAATACTTAAACTCAAATGGATACCTGGACAATTTTCAATCTGGTTTTCGACCGCATCACAGCACAGAGACAGCGCTCATTAAGATAATAAATGATATTCGCTTAAATTCTGAATCTGGCAAAATATCAGTGCTGGTACTACTAGATCTCAGTGCTGCATTTGACACTGTCGATCATAACATACTACTAGACAGACTGGAAAACTGGGTCGGGCTTTCTGGGATGGCAATCAAATGGTTCAGGTCATACTTAGAAAGGAGTGGTTATTATGTGAGTATAGGAGAGCATAAGTCTAAGTGGACGTCCAAATGTGCTATACAAATAAACTTGCCTTGCCTTGCCTTGCCTAAATGCTTTAGAAGTATTCTTTGTTGTCATGTTAACTAATGTAGTTATCAAATGGACCCTTGTTGTGAAGTGTTACCAACAGAAACTTGACGTAAAATAGGGCAGAGCATTTTCATTTGGCTTTAGTTTTGCTGTGACCTATCATCATTGTTAAATATTTAATTGTGTCATATTGATTGGAGATGCTCCGCTTTGACACACATGGGATAATGCAGTCTATTTTAAACTCATAAAGCTGGAGCTTTTATGTCAAGTCAGGCGTGTCCTTCATGAAGACATCGTTAGATGATGTGTGTGAAGGTGTTAATGAGAGCAGCAGTTACAGTGAGTGGTGTTACAGTGTCTATTGCGTGAGGAGGATGGTTCGCTGCTTCATCTATCACAGTCTAATCTTTGTGCACAGGGCTCCAGTGTCATGTCTAATGGAGCGTGCATGCTAACCGCAAAACTCTTTTGGATGCAGGAAGTGATGCAGCGTGTCAGGCAGACACTTACACAAAAACTCTTAGGGATGGGCCAAAATAGTTATATATTTCTCTCTCTACAATCTCTAATATATTTTTCTATTTTAATATATATATTTTTAAATATAATTTATTTCTCTGATGTCAAAGCTGTATTTTCAGCAGCCGTTACACTCTCAGAAAAAAAGGTACAAAATCTGTCACTGGGGCGGTACCTTTTCAAAAGGCACACCTTTGTACCTAAACAGTCCATATTGGTACCTTAAACGTACATATTAGTACATAAAAGGTACAAAAGTGCACCTTTTGAAAAGGTACTGCCCCAGTGACCGCTTTTGTACCTTTTTTTTCTAAAAGTGTTCAGTCTTCAGTGTCACACAATCCTTCAGAAATCATTCTAATATGCTAATTTGCTGCTCAAGAAAAATTTCTTTATATTTTTTTTCTCAGGTTGCTGAATAGAAAGTTCAAAAGAACAGAATTTATTTGAAATAGAAATCTTGTGTAACATCTGTTGTCACTGTAGATGAATTTCTGAATTTGTTCACTAGTCATGAAGAGTCTCTTGAAGACCGAGCATTAAGAGGAACAGTTCATTCAGAACTTAAAACTGAAATACTCTCAAACGCTTTCATCTGTGCAACTCAAGTGGTTGATGTTGATGTGAATATCAGATCAATATAACGTGTCCTTGCTGAATAAAAGTATTAATAAAAAAAAAAGTCTTACTGACTCCAGATGTTGTAGTTTCACTTTTGCCTCTTTGTTTCTGTTGGACGCAGGAACTTGTCTAGCAGCTTGTTTTCATATTTTCAGTCCTGCAGCTGGTGTTCTGATGTTGCCGTAATAATTTAGTATGTGTGCGATGAGAGTTTATTGTAATTGAGAATATGGACCTGAAGACTTAGAGAAATGCCTCATATTTAGGGGGCTGAGAGGATTAAATGTATGAAATACATCAGATTACACGTATGAAAAACAAAGCATACAATTTTAAATATGAAAGGCAGTTTTTGTCCCCAAGGAGTGATTTTAAAAGTATTGTGTATGCTAGTCTATTGTTTTTTGGGCCTGTATGTATGCATGTATGTATGTATGTAATTTATTATTATTATTATTATTATTTATTAACAGAATTGGTTTTATTTCAACTTATTGTATTATTTAATTTATTTTCCTGTAACATGGATGATTGTTCAGATTTGTGGGTGCCTTTTGAGGATCTAATGGTTGGCAGTGGTTGAAAATTAAAATGGAGTTGCGTCAAACTCCTCTGAGATTAATAATGAACAGCGAATGCCTCATAGGGCTGAACGATTTTGGAAAATAATCAAATTGCGATTTTTTTTTACCAATATTGCGATTGTGATTTAATATGCAATTTTTTTTTAAAGCTCTTTATGTTCTGTATTATTCAACAAAGACAAGCTATAAATCATTGTATAGTATGACCAACACAATATTATATAGATTAAACATAAATGTTCTTGAAGCAGCGCTACTTAGACCGATGGGTGTGTGTCATCAAAGTACTGCGAGAGCTATAAGAGAGCGCGGACGTCTCCTTATGCTTTCTCTCGCCTTACTTTGATGTCATACACCGATCTGATCTTCAAGTCGAACACCCCTCTTTACTCTCACGTGTCAAGTGACCGTGTAATCGCAGCCTCTGCGATTGAAAAATCGCGTTATTTCATATCGCGATATTATCGCAAATGCAATTAATCGTTCAGCCCTAATGCCTCATGCATCCTGGTTCCTTATGCTGGGAAGTTATGCATCCTAATTCTCAGAAGATGACAACTTGCATCACACATTCCCTGAATGGCCCCCGCCGTCCCGTCTGAGGCTGAGAGTAGGTGACAGGAAGAACCGCTTTGCGTGGTCAGTGGGTTAAGATACACAGTTGTGCACCACCAGTTTATGACTCAACATTATGAACTTCTGTTGTCAGTGGTGCTGTTAATACTAGTAGCTTCCTAAATGAACGATAATATCAGACTTTTTTCTTTTTGTTGCTGCTGTCTTGGGAGTGACATACCAGTTCGCTGGCCTCGTGCATGCTGGGCTATAAAGCTGTCGATAGATGCTGGGCCACTTTGAGGGATCTTCTCATTAAAAGCAGATGATGTTCTTTCCATGCAGCTCCAAGCATGTGGTTCTGCCTGAACGGCTGAGGCGCAGGCCTGCCGTGTGTTTAGAGTTTAGAGCCCTTATGAGTGATAAATGTCTTTTGTAACTACATGAGACTCAGCGTATGTCCTCGTATGGCGAGGCGTTCAGGCTGGCTTAGCTGTGTCTTGGGTGCTCGCCAGGCCCCCAGCGATGCCTCGTAAAGCAGAAGGGACGACAGTTTGACAACATGAAATTTAACGCACACTGTTTAGGTTACATTGTTTCTTTAATCTCTTGACTGCTGCATTTGATGGATTCACTGGAGCTCCGCTTGTATACAGATTGTGGTGACGTTTAGATCAAAATCCATAATTTCAGTAGCACATTTATATGTACTCATATATTGCTACTTTTAAGATGATCATGCTAGTACCATAGCAGTTTTCTGGCCTTTTATTTTATTTTATTTTTTATTATTTATTTTATACTTAAATTTACATAAATTAAGCAATACATAATACATTTACATGAATACAGACATTAAATATAAAAAATACATTTACATAAACACATTTATTTAAATGAATTAGTTTATTATTTAATTGTTCATGCTCATTTTCCTCATTTCCATTCCTGATAAGTTAATCTTTTGAAAATACTAATTTAATAGGCTAACACTTAAATGTTTATAAAATAAAAAATGTATATTTTCATACTATACATTATTCTGTACTAAATTCACTTACACAATAGATCTTAGTTTTAGTTTATTTTTTTTTGTTTTTTCTTCACAAAATGGTATCAAATTCTAACTTTGTCCATAGTGCTGTCAAGCGATTAATCGCGATTAATCGCATTTCAAAATAAAAGTTTTTGTTTACATAATATAGGTGTGTGTGTACTGTGTATATTTATTATCTATATTTCAATACACACACATAAGGTATATATTTTGAAAATATCTACATGTATTTACATGTATATATTTATATTCAT
>NW_015627232.1:662942-674297 GCF_001515625.1 Sinocyclocheilus rhinocerous
ATATATATATATATATATATATACAGTATGCTTGTCTGTGTATTTATATATACGTAACAAATATACACAGTACACACTCATATTATGTAAACAAACACTTTTATTTGGAGGCGATTAATCATTTGACAGCGCTATTTGGCCATAATTCTAAATTGTAATTTATATATTATATATTATCATTGTCGGCTTATTTGTATCTGCCAACATTTTAATATTGGTGCATCAATGTCAAGGATTACTTAGCATGGCTGTGCCAGCATCTTTCTCCATTGCCCATTTCAAAGCTTTTTGTTTTTTTTCAAACCATTGCATAACTAATTCTCTCCATCTCTCTTCACAGTGAAGCCATTCACAACCACCGTGAAGGAGATGCGCCTTCACAGAGATGACTTTGAGATGCTCAAAGTGATTGGCAGGGGAGCCTTCGGAGAGGTAAGGAACCCGGTGAACCCTCGCTGCCTTTTTGGCATGTTTAAAAATCACCTCTGAATCATTGCAGCCTTTGCCATATTGTGTGGTTTGTTTTCGGTATTTCAAAGCTTTGTTTTCATGACCCATTTTGTGTGTCCAATGAAAACCCCAAACTATCAGCAAAGTATTCATGTCCCCCTCAAGCATCTTATCAGCAGCCACAAACCAAACCCCTTCCTCTCATCCGAGTTTCCCTTCTCTCCCCCTGACAATTCCCCGGGGATCTCGGCCTGGCGTTGGACTGCTATTCTTGGGCCGGCACAAATCTAGGCATTTAAGATGGCTCGTTTGTTTTACAGGGGAATGTGCTACTCATTCCTGCAGTAAAACACTTAGACTATTCACTTCACGCACAGTGCACTTCTCTTTTTCTTTACAACTCTGTCCTCTTCTATCACTGCTACATTTTCCTTTTCTGCTTTTTCCTCTTCCTCCTTTTCACCACAATGGAATTAGATTGCTCTCAGTGGAAAAACCTATCCCGTGTTATGAAAAAAAAAAATGTTATTTAGGCCCTTATATAGTGTTTTTAAGCTTGACTTCAATCAAAACCAACTTTGATTTCAACGCTATCCCACTTTTGGTCTGAATCAGTTTTGCATCATTAAAAAGTATGTTTACATGCATAGTTATAATTGAAGTACAGAGTGCAACAGTCGGGCTCTGGAAGTAAAAATTATATAAATTTTCTCCATAGGTGAATTAATTTTTAAAGATAACTTATAAACTGTTAAAAAAAAAACTAGTGTGAGCTGGTATATCGATTAACAACCTAGTAGCTAAATATTTGTGTTTAACACTGGAAATCCTGGTGAAAATCTGCATTACTCATGATTCTCCGAAATCATCACCAATTAGAGAAATTCAAATCAGCTCTTTAGTGCCATCCACTTCTGTGAAGCACTGCAGATGACATAATCGAGTCACTATATACAATGAACATCTTTAAATCATTTGTTTTACATTTCTCTGTTGTTTTTAAATCGGTAGTCATTCACAATTCTTCAAGGAATTGTAGTTCTTGCTGCCATTAAAGCCATTAAAGGGATAGTTCACCCCAAAATGAAAATTCTGTAATCAATTACTCACCCTCATGTCGTTCCAAAACTGTAAGACCTTTGTTTATCTTCGGAACACAATTTAAGATATTTTTGATGAAATACGAGAGCTTTCTGACTCTGCATAGACAGCAATGCATTTACCACGTTCAAGGCCCAGAAAGGTAGTAAGGACATCATTAAAATAGTCCATGTGACATCAGTTGTTCTCTTCTGTGTCAGTCTTTGACGTGCCTTCATGAGAGTACCGCGACACATGCGTGTGGTGCTGCTGATGACATGTTTACGAATGTACAGCATGTGCATTTGCATCCGGTTTCTGCATCAGCAGCATCACACACATGCGTCATGATACTTTCGTAAGTGCGCATCTAAGACTGACGCAGAAGAGAAGAAATTGTTGAATAAAGTCGTTATTTTTGTTTTCTTTGTGCGCAAAAAGTATTCTCGTAGCTCCATTACGATTCAACCACTGATGTCACATGGACTATTTTAACGATGTCCTTACTACCTTTCTGGGCCTTGAACGTGGTAGTTACATTGCTGTCTATGCAGTTTCAGAAAACTCTCGGATTTCATCAAAAATATCTTAAAGGGTTAGTTCACCCAAAAACGAAAATTGGCTTGTGTTTTACTCACCCTCGAAGCATTCTAGGTGTATATGACTTTCTTCTTTCAGGCGTTCCGGCGGAAGGCATATGACGGATGCGCGGCGCGCGTCTCTGAGATATGGTAGTCTCGCGAGTTTGTTTATAGGAGCAAAGGAAGCAAAGTTTCCTTTAGCAAAGGAAAACCAGTCTCCTCTTGGCTTATATCGACATTTTTCTTTGCAAATCTTCGGTTTGTACTTCTAATTCGTGACCGCCGTTTTGTTTTGTTGTCTCTCCACTTTCGTCACTAATCACGCAATGCCGACGTGCTACGTCATCTACCGGAACGGCTTCCGCGTATGACAGTTGGCGGCAGTGATATAAAAGTGTTTATTACGTTTGAAAAATTGATATTTTTCTTACAAAAACGCATGGATTCACTACAGAAGGCCTTTATTCACCCCCCGGAGCCGTGTGAGGCACGTTTTATTATGAATGCGCGTGCTTTATTTGACGACTTGTGGACTGTTCAACTGCAACACCCCGGAGCCGTGTGAAGCACGGTGGTGCTTCGAGGGTGAGTAAAACACAAGCCAATTTTCATTTTTGAGTGAACTAACCCTTTAATTTGTGTTCTGAAGATGAACTAATGTCTTACAGGTTTGTAATGGCATGAGGATGAGCAATTAGGCTAATGACAGAATTTTCATTTTTGGGTGAATTGTCCCTTTTAAATACAGTCTTTTACCTTTGTCTTTTCAAATACTTTTTTGCTTCAAAACCAAGTTAGTACTGTTGTGATTTACCTCGTAGCTGGTTGGTTTGGTTCATGGCTTATAACTCTTAAATTACTTTGAAAAATCCCTATTGGAAATTAATGGGGAAAGGACTTGTGGAATCAAGGCTGCTAAAGAAGATGGACGGTTGCTCTATTGCACTCTACAGTCTCTATCTGACTGTCCAGTTATATATATAACACCACGTGTGGTCAGATATTTGAAGAATGAAATGTATATTACATCAATTACACAATGCTTAGCTAGATGTAGTCGGATTAATGTGTGTACTTGCTAAATGAAACCAAGCTCACGTTATATAGGTCTGTAAGTCTGACTTCACAAAAAACAGACTAGGAAGATTTCGGCTTTAAAATGAACAATTATTAATTTTAAAAAGATCAATTATAGATTTAGCACTCAAATTCACAGAAATTGACCGTAAGATAAACTATCGTGTGGCGACAGATTATCAGATATTTCTGAATTAGGAGAGAAACATTTTGCTGTGTCACACATTTCTGCTGTGTCGTTACACCTCCCTCGTAAATGAATGTTGTGTCTTTGACTCATTTCCTTGGGAAAATGCATCCAATGTAAAACTTCTGCTTTTTCTTCAGATGAACGGAAGTTAACTCAGCTTAAACAAAAGAATATAGGATGTATCACTTCCTGATTCAGAAGCTGAATAAGACTTTATTTTGGGGGAGGTCTGTGGTTAAATTTCTGTGTTCACTTGCCTGTTTATCAGTTGGTTTTGTTTTGATTCCACTTAATTCTTACTGTCTCTTAGTTTTAGTTGATGACAAAAACAGGGAAGAGGACGTGCATGTGAACAGATGAAGTGTTCATCTAAGCGCTCTGTACAACCAAGTTCTCCTCCTTACCGTAGATTCCTGTCAGGAATGTCACTTGTGGCACAGGAAGCAGGGCAGGACGGTGCAGCTTCCAGGAAAGGCTCAGGAAACCAGAACCGTCTCTAAGGAGTGACTTTCGTAAAAGTAGTGTTTCACTCTGCATGTAATTTGTGCTGTTCATTGTCCTCTCCTCAGCCACCGAGACCTCAATAACCCTTCTTTCTCAGTCCCTTGGCTTTTTTTTGTGAGCGTCACGTGGGTCTAATGATGACTCAGATCTTTGGGGGGGTTTTGCAGTCTTTCTGTTATCATCAAGCCAGGCTATTGTTAGTGTGTGCTGCAGCTTGTGTCAGTTTCAGAGCACTCGGACTCATGTGTGAACATGGTGCTGCTGTTTTGTTCCCTCTCCCAGCCGTTTCCTGTGGTTCTAACATTGCAGGATGTACTTCCAGATAAATCTCTTGCATTTCCTGTTTATGATTGATGGCATGGTCCCAGCTGAAGGCCTGGAATTTGGGACTACTTAAAAGAATAGTTCACTCAAAAATGCAAATTAACTTTAAAAAAAGTTCTAATGACATTGCAGTAGACTAATGTCACTGCAAGCTTGACTTTTTAACTTCTGGCAAATAGCAAGTCAGAACAATTTTCTGACCATAAAAGTACCTTTGAAGTGGTCCATACTAGTGGTCGACCGATATATCGGCCGATATTTGGCATTTTTTCAAATATCGGCATCGGCCGCTAAGTTTTTCTGTTTGGCAGATGCGTTCTTCACTGGACTTTTATTTTGACGGCACTAAGAACGGCAGCACCTGAACACACAGTGCTCACATTCTCCCTCTTGTTCGCTGTCGTCAACAGTTCTGTCCACGGACAGAAGTCTGTCTATTAATCAGATAGAACTGTTAAACAAAGGAATTAAAATGTATACAAAAAAGTATTATAACAATTGCTTTTATATTGTTAGTAATAGAAAGGCAAACATTATAATACTTTCCCGTTTGCCGTCAGCATTCAGCAAAAATGCATGTATATAATTTAAACAAATCTTTGAATGACTAATGAACATCTAATTTCAAAAACCTTGCAAACTTAGTCGAATCCAGCTGTGAGATCTTATGAAGCGTGCATTTGTATCCTGCACGATCGCGTGCTCTCTGCATGACGGTCGGTCCGTGCGAATTGAATACGGACAGGAGGAGAGTTCAGCTTCATTGAGATGCGCGATCGACAAACTTTAAACTTGTGGCGAAGTTATATAAAAAAATTTCATGGCTCTTCCAAGCTTTATAATGGCATTGAATGGGGGTCGAGATTTTGAAGCCCAAAAAAGTGCATCCATCCATCATAAAAAGTGCTCTACATGGCTCCGGCGGGTTAATAAAGGCCTTTTGAAGCGGATTGATGCGGTTGTGTAAGAAAAATATCCATATTTAAGATTTTATGCTGCGCTTCATGCTTTTGCCCAATGTCATATTCATGTCATTTTCACTGTGTGCTGTATGTAAAATGCTTGGCTTTATTTGAAAAAATTTGATTCCCAATGCACACAAACTTCCCAGAATACTGAGTGCCCTGTTGGTTACAGTGTATACTTCCTCTTTAATTATATTTTTATTAAATATTTGTTTATTTGTTAAAGTATAAGCATGTTTATTTTACACATTTATTTTTTGCCATAGCCAGACTGATAAACAAACACTAACCGGAAGTTAACTTCGGGCTGGGCAAAGCGCGTGCGCCCGATGAAACCGTAGCTTGAAGCATCAGAATCGGCATCGTATCGGCCGATCACCATGACAAGAAATCGGTACTCCGTATCGGCTGCAAAAATCCTGATCGGAGCATCCCTAGTAAACTCTAGTTTCCACTAACTGTTGTACGCATTCACGAGAGAGTGGCGTTCCAGCGGATAACATGTAGCATAAGCTCCATTTTTAAAATATTTTCTAAATGAAACCATGGAAAACTAAAATGATTTTTAGTGCTACATATAGGAATCTAATTTGTTCTTGAGTGAATGAGATTTGATAATGTGTGATTTCAAGAGACTGTAAATAAAGCTCTCAAGTCATATAGCTACTTTTATGGCACTTTTTGTCATTTTTGGAGCTTGGCAGTCCATCTTGGAAAAGCAAACATCTGGGTTTGTAATGACATGATTAAGTGTATTTGATGACTGCATTTTTATTTTGACTGTCCCTTGAAAGACTTGCTTTTTGTGATAGAGTCTAGTGTTTGACGCATACTTAAATGGCACTCCTTGTCCTTTGTGCCTCACCTGATACTCTGAATGATTATTCTGTTGAATAGAACACGAAAGAAAAACATGGAACAGGGAGGGGAATCAAGGAAAACTAGATTGAAGCAGACATTTTTTACATAACGTCACAGTGAGTCACTACAGGGCAGACAAAACCGCCTGTAATGACTGCTACAGGGTGAGAGCTCTACATGTTGAGGATGAGCGCTGATCTCTTTATCTGTTGTATTGAGTGAATCACTCATGTAAAGAGTGATTAGTTCAAAGTACCTGGCAAACCCTGTCCTCAATATTGATTTAGAGAAGACGGTGGCTTCTGTTCTCTAAAGGTATACTGACACAATTAAGATGGTTTGCAACTACAGGCTGAAGATTCAGCCCCACACGCTGGCATTTCTCTGGCAGAAGTCCAGCGTTTTTTTATTGCAGGGCTTCTGATGTCCCTAAAGCATCTTGAATAGTGTTATTATTTGCCGTTGGCTTGTCCAGTATCAAATCTGGTATATAACAAAAAGAGAACTAGGGCTGGGTATCGAGTTCGATACTTTTTAGGCACCGACCGAATTGCCTCGATATCATCGAGTATCGAAAAACGTCTCGTCGTTCGGTACCAAATTTCGATACCTGGTATCGAAAATTTTTGAACGATACCCAGCCCTAAAGAGAACTGTATTTATCTCAAAGAGCCTATGGATACTGATTTTGCTAGACGTTTTATTGGATTTAAAGCTATGAGACTGTCTAGATCAGTGTTTTCAGGCTTTCACAGGGCTGATAGTTCACCAAAAAATTAAAATTCTGTCATTTACTCACCCTTGTATTGTTCAAAATGTGTATGAGTATTGTTGAAAACACAAGATGATACTTTGAAGGATGTTGGTAAGCAGACAGTTGCTGGTAGCCATTGACTTCCATAGTTTTTTTTTTTCTTCTCCATACTATGTAAAGGCCAAAGTATACTTCGGCCGTCCGTGTCTGCGCTACGTCATTTTCGTCATCAAGAGGGCCCGCGGACAGCCGCGCACTCGTCCGTCCGTATTCATCCACGGTTGAGTATACTTTAAAAGCTGTGCGGACGTGGCTGTGTGCGGGACGGAACGGAATGCGGGAAGTGAAGTATACCCGGGCCTCAAGTCAATGGCTGCCAGCACTCTGATGGCCCAGGACTGGTTTGAGAGGGTGTTGGTATAATTCATAGGACTGTCACTTGCCTCATTGGTCATCGTTTATGCTTATTTCAACAATGTTGCATTCATTGGCATTTAAACATTTATTAAACTTTTATTCTTTCTTTTATTCATTCATTTATTTAGAATTGTATTGTTTTGTGAATTTTACTGATGGTAAGTAAAGTTATCTAGCTGAATTTGTCATTTTGGAATTATCAGGTAGAATTGTCTGAAAATTAGAAACCAATTTAATGATTATCTTCCCCATATGCAATAATTTTCTGGTAAAGGTTTTTTGTTTTTATTTTATAATAGTATTTTATTTTTTTATTTATTTATTTTATTTTTTTTATTATTCAATAATGTTTAGGGGGAAAGTGAATATGTGGCAAGTAAAAATCAGAACTATTCATCCGACTGGAGTGGACCAGTATCACAAATTTGTGTTATTGAGCCCTGTATCACACTCTGTGTTGCACAATTAAGGCCCAAAGCCAGTTTAAAATTTTACGTTGCATGTTCAGAGTGATGCAACCCCTTCCTTGTCCTCAGGGTTGCACGGTTGCTTAGCACCCGTCTCACTGTATAGATCTGTACATCAGAATCACTGATGAACTCTGACGTTTGATCCCCTAGGACCTTAGCGCTTGCGTACATGATCTCTCCTTTGGACGCGAGTGCATTGGTGACAATTGCATTGCAGTGTCGACTTTGGTCACCCGCTCCTCTCCTTCTCCATGTACCTCCCCTGCATTTTCAATCAGGTCAAGCCGACTGCCTTTGTGGAAACGTGTGTCTAAAAAAGGAGAGAGGGAAAGAGAACAGGAGACACCGAGGGAGGAGGAATTGGGGGTTTCTGAGCACTCAGGGTTCGGTTTGTTTTTGTAACGAGGTCAGTTATCTGCTGCGGTTTGGAGCCTTACAGATAAGAAGCATGTGTGAGATTAAGCCTCTGTTTGAGTTTGTCGTTAAAGTGGGCCTTTCAGATACTTTGATTCATGCACAAACACACTCCAGAGGACATCAAAGGGGGTCGAAAAGTTGAAAACAGCAGCAGGGCTCGTAATTTGCCCTTAGTATGCAAAGTTAGCACTGTGTTCTTTGCTGAAGCAGCACATTGTGCTGTGGGCAGGTATGCGGGTGTGGGTCCACGTGAGGGGTACACTGTTCCTCCGCTAAGGGTGAACACACATCATGTGATGTGTCCCGGGCAGCGAAGTACAGGGAAATTCATGACTCCACTTAGCATTAGCCGACTGGACGGTCACAAATAGCCAGTGGACAGAAGATAGCAGAATAACATTGGTCATGCACAGAGGATTATGTTTGAAAGTCATAGGGGAAACAATGAAATCTCACAGTGATGTTTATATTGTAGATTTATGAACAGCTCCTGCCTGTAAGCCTAAAAAGTAAGCCTATTCTCTGTTCCAAACTAATATGACTGGACTTCTTTAAAAGGAGATGTTTTGAGGAATGTTCATGCAGCTCTTTTTTTTATAGTGACTGTCAGGCCTCCTAAGGGAATAATTTTTTTTATAAAAATGGTCCACATGTACACTACTGTTCCCCAGCAAGGATGCATTAAATTGATCAAAATTGACTGCAAAGACATTTTATCATGTTGTGGATGATTTCTATTTCAAATAAATGCTGTTCTTTTGAACTTTGTTCATCAAGACTCCTAAAAACTAATGTATAACAGTTTCTACAAAAATATTAAGCATTAAATATTAACTGTTTTTAACTCTAATAAGAATTAAGTAGCAAATCAGCATATAAGAATGATTTCTGAAAGATCATGTGACACTGAAGACTGGTGTAATGACTGCTGAAATTTCAGCTTTTTTAAATTACATTTTAAAATATATTAAAATGGAAAACAGTTATTTAAAATTGTCATCTTTCACAAAATTAATGTTTTTACTGTATTTTTGATCTAGTAAATTGAGTCTTGGTGAACAGAAGAGACAAAAACATTTTAAAACATCTGGAATGACAGTCATAGAATAATTTTTTTTTTTTTTTTGATTGGACAAACAACAGCATGACAACAATTTAGTCACTAAAATTCAGTGTGTGGAAATAAGTGTTGTGAGCAAAAAAAAGCTTATAGTGTTGGGCAATATGCGCCATAGTCATATCATCCTATCATCAGACTGTGAGATCGCTGATACACAATATCATCATGCTAATTTATTATCCGGAGAGTGAACCAACTCCAGGGTATGGCTAAAAGCAGCCTAATGTTAGTGTAATCTATTAACTACACATTGTATCTTTTAGACTGGTGTAATGACTGCTGAAATTTCAGCTTTTTTAAATTACATTTTAAAATATATTAAAATGGAAAACAGTTATTTAAAATTGTCATCTTTCACAAAATTAATGTTTTTACTGTATTTTTGATCTAGTAAATTGAGTCTTGGTGAACAGAAGAGACAAAAACATTTTAAAACATCTGGAATGACAGTCATAGAATAATTTTTTTTTTTTTTTTGATTGGACAAACAACAGCATGACAACAATTTAGTCACTAAAATTCAGTGTGTGGAAATAAGTGTTGTGAGCAAAAAAAAGCTTATAGTGTTGGGCAATATGCGCCATAGTCATATCATCCTATCATCAGACTGTGAGATCGCTGATACACAATATCATCATGCTAATTTATTATCCGGAGAGTGAACCAACTCCAGGGTATGGCTAAAAGCAGCCTAATGTTAGTGTAATCTATTAACTACACATTGTATCTTTTTAGTCAAGTAGCATATGGATGTTATTTTTTTAATATGACTGAATTTGTATTTACCATGATCACAATTTAATAAAAACATTGTAAGTTACTAATTATATAATGCTTACATTTCCTCAGTTATTCAATCATCAGCTACAGAAAACAAGCAAAGAACATTTACATTATCAAAGACAGCCCTCTACGGACACCTTGGCAATTGAATCGCCATTGGCTAGTAAAATTTTTAGTTTACTCGCCAGACTGATAAATATATAAATACACATATATCACAATTTGTGGGCTTCTGCTTGTCCACTCGCCTTTTGAGGACTGACCACAGGTTCTCTATGGGATTGAGATCCGGGGAGTTGCCTGGCCATATATATATATATATATATATATAGTGTGACAATACCGGTATTACCGTGGGGGCAGGGGTGTTCCCTCTTTTCCTCGCTTTCCTTCGCTTTTAAATAGCTTACAAAAGTGGCGTGCGCATTTTACTTTCACTTTCAAATAGCGGCAATTCGGCGTAAAGCAATTGTTCGTTTTTAGTGCATTTGAATTTTCCCTCTTTTCCTCGCTGTTATTTTGACAGGAAAATACAACAAAGAATATAGTTTACATGTAACGCGTCAATTCTCTCTCTCTGACTCTGCGTGTGTGTGTGTGAAACAAAGCGACGGCGAGTTGTGCGCCTTCACACTAGAGTTTACGGTACATTAAACACAGGTGTATTGGTCTGCATTCCCGTGGCTCTCCTGCAGGAACCACGAGACCCGACCAGATTTTTTTCACCGTGGGATTCAATTCCCAAATAAAACGCAGTAGCGGTCGGTAACTCTGGTGTAATTTGAACGGGAGCAGGCGTTCTAACAATATCCCGTTCCCGACGTCCATTTAGATCAGCATATGTGCGCTTTATTCTTATTGACCATTGGTACAGCCTGCACTCGGACTGTCATGCACGCGCTGCACACATGCTTTCTGCATCACGTGTTTTATTTGCGGGGTCTGTGCAGCATGTGCATAACGATGCTCAGAGCAGGCTGTACCGGTGGTAAATATACGGCCCTCAGTGAGAACATGAGTGACAGAGCAAAATAAGGATGGAGCAAAGTGTGGATGAGCTGTCCTTGAAGGACGTTCAACTCTGTTTTGTTTGTTTTGCTTAGCCTATCATTTTAAATGACAGATGTCATTTTTTTTTTTTTTTCTGCGACTTTCCTACTGTTAACAGAAAAATGTCAAATGAATTTAGTATTTTGACAATATGAATAAAAATAGCTAATAGGCTATTTTTGTACAACCTTCATTTTTTTTCTCTTTGCGACACTTTTTCCTATTGTGTTGTAAATGTTAAACGAATTGTATCCTGGCAAGACAAATAAAAAATAAGAAATAAAATTTTTGTACAACATTTTTATTTTCTCT
>NW_015627232.1:674971-678525 GCF_001515625.1 Sinocyclocheilus rhinocerous
CAAGACTCTTGACAAGACGAATAAAATAACATACAATTTTGTGCAGACTACACTTTTATTTGTTAGCCTATCTCTCTTTCTTTCAGTAGCGGAAATTTAAATGTGAGATTCAGGAAACGAGATCTAAATTTAGTGGGAACGGTTGGGTCAGGAAGAAAATTATTCTAAGCAGACAGCGGGTGAACAAAGAGTGAATGTATAGCGGGAGCGGGTGGTTGCAGAATATAACCTTGCGGGAGCGGGCGGGACCAAAAAAATTGTTCCGCGCAGACCTCTACACGGGTGCGCTGCGCATCCATTCAGATGAACTGAAAAATATCACAGATCGCTTGACGGAGAGTGAAACTCTGAAGCGCTCAGTCAGTGTGTTCGGCGAGTGAAAATATATCTGTGCTAAACTTATACTTAGCCTCCAACTCACACACTGACGAGTAAAATCTGAGAATTTATTAGCCATTGGCTAATATTAGACATCATTTAGTCGCCCAGAGTGAAGATTTAGTCGCATATGCGAGTGATTTACTCGCAATGTAGAGGGTTGTAAATGGAGTCATGGCCTTTCTCTCACTTATTCTCCTTTGACTTACTTACCCAGTGTTCTTTTTTTTCTTTCAAAATTCTCTCATTTATGTTTCTCTACCCCATTTCTCGTCTCTCTGTTTTTACCCCTCTCTATCCCCCTCCATCTGATTGACTTATTTATAGATGCTCCACACACTCCCTGTCATAAGACATGCCTATTTGTGACGACAGAGCCTGACAGACAGGAAGGGGGACAAACCTGCGTGTCACACAAGACTCAACATGTCAATCCAACTGTGAACCCTGACCCCAAGGGAAATAGACCACTGGGAGTTTACTCTATCAATCTGACACACACAATGCTGTGATATAATACAAAGATGCTGCAGTATACTAACTTGAAAATGTTCAGAATAACACTCCATAGAAAAATTGTGAGATCTTTGATCCCTAGAGTTAATCTGCAAAGGCAAAGCCTATGTTTTTTTTTACCCACAATTTCATGCTGAACTTCATTCATGAGGGAGAAGAGGCTTTGATTAATCCACCAAACGCTGGCTGCCAGTTCATTAGCATAGCGCCATGAATAAATACAATGATGGGTGGATAAATTCATATAAATTCAAGTCAAAGTCAATAAATGCAAGACTCTTGACAAGACGAATAAAATAACATACAATTTTGTGCAGACTACACTTTTATTTGTTAGCCTATCTCTCTTTCTTTCAGTAGCGGAAATTTAAATGTGAGATTCAGGAAACGAGATCTAAATTTAGTGGGAACGGTTGGGTCAGGAAGAAAATTATTCTAAGCAGACAGCGGGTGAACAAAGAGTGAATGTATAGCGGGAGCGGGTGGTTGCAGAATATAACCTTGCGGGAGCGGGCGGGACCAAAAAAATTGTTCCGCGCAGACCTCTACACGGGTGCGCTGCGCATCCATTCAGATGAACTGAAAAATATCACAGATCGCTTGACGGAGAGTGAAACTCTGAAGCGCTCAGTCAGTGTGTTCGGCGAGTGAAAATATATCTGTGCTAAACTTATACTTAGCCTCCAACTCACACACTGACGAGTAAAATCTGAGAATTTATTAGCCATTGGCTAATATTCGACATCATTTATTCGCCCAGAGTGAAGATTTAGCCGCATATGCGAGTGATTTACTCGCAATGTAGAGGGTTGAAAGAGCATCACTGACTTCAGTCTAGCACGAGTTTATGCACTTTAAAAAACACTCCCATTATAATAAGTGAAGCTATCTCTTATACTTACATCGCAAGCACATCTGCACTTTGTTGTTTATGATAAGAGAATTCACAAGAGAGGAGTCAGTGAGCATGCACACTCAACAACAAAACTCCGGTGTTTCAGCGATGACTCATCTGAACGCCTCTGATTGGCCATTGCATTTATAAGCTCAACAGAATCGTGTGTGATTGGTTATAACGCACAATACTGTAAAAACGCATAAAAAGAAATATGATGGGACAAACAAGCCCTAATATTAATTAGATCATAATACTAGTCTGATGATGATAATAATAATAATCGTCTTGATATCGTCAAAGGCATCAGCCACAGGCGCGATATCTGACAATCGTCGATACACGATGCTATCGTCTGTCGGCACAACCCTACTAAAATATTCTCTTTTGACTTCCAAGTACAAAATGAAACAATGTGGGTTTGTGATTTTGTCATTTTTCATCATTCATTTTTGAGTGAACTGTTCCTGAACGAGCCTTAACCTTTCATTAAACATGAACTGTTCCTGTCTGTTTTTAAAGCTTTGGTTTTTGATCATTGGTAACAAGTTAGTTGTTCACTTATTTCAGTCACCAATATCACAGTCTCTCACTGCATTATCACTGCATTTATGCGTCTCTTCCCTGACTGGTGTGTCTTCCTTCAGGCAGGGTGTTTACTGTCCCCACCCCACATGAATAACATCCAACAAGACACTCCTTTCCAACCTGTCCCTGTCCTAATATTGAGTCACTCCCCCTGCATGGAAGACCTTAGTCACCCTTGATATTTTTTGATGTGCTACAGTCTTATGACCTACATTAACCGGTTCTTGAGTGCCATCTCTTTTTTTTAATGCAAAAAGTAAGCAGTCTTATGTCTCAGCTTTTCCTTTTTCAGATTTTCAGAGGCATCAGAGATCAAAAGCATCTCCTTCAGAGAATTTCTTTCCCCGTGGGGTTTTCGGTCTAAGTGGGCCACAAGTGCATGCAATGAATAAATGAGGGAAATAAAAATGCTCAAATTCACCACAGCCTCTAAATCATAATTTGTTTGTATGCATTGGCTAAATCCTCATCTCATCTGTCTAGGTTGCTGTGGTGAAGATGAAACACACCGAACGTGTTTACGCCATGAAAATTCTCAACAAGTGGGAGATGCTGAAGAGGGCCGAGGTAAACAGATTTCTGTTCATGGCTCATCATCATTTGTTACAATTTTCAGGGCTTCAAGCGGCAACTAAATGGTTGAAAAGGTGTTGAAAATATATCTAGCATTTCAAAAAGTAGTTGCTAGCAAAATATGAATTTTTAGGGATGCTCCGATCGATCGGCCAGAGATCGGTATCGGCCGGTAATCACATTTCATGACTCGATCGGTACTCACTATTTGGCCGATCTCACGAAACGATCGCAATTTGATGACGTCAACGCCTGACCACGTACATGATGCGTGGGGACGTAAATGATTTTAAGCCACAGTCATGTCATCGCCGGTGTGTAAATGCTATGACGTTTCGAGAAACGATGAAAAATTTGCTATTTGTCGTGTATGTTTTGCATGATGATGAATGGATGGTTCATATTTAACAGCAGATTCAGTGACGTTAGAGCTGATCTGCGCCTCACTGCACAAGTCTGCGGAGCATTACGTCTCCACGGGAACCGGAGCTGATCGCGGCCGCTCTAGTCAATGCTTGTGTTTATGCAGGCAGGGCATGTTTCTCTCTTTTGTGAGTTGGCACAGCATGAAGGATGGAACAAAACCTAGTCTTAGCCGTATCGC
>NW_015627232.1:678723-679965 GCF_001515625.1 Sinocyclocheilus rhinocerous
TCTTTTGTGAGTTGGCACAGCATGGAGGACGGAACAAAACCTCGTCTGAGCCGTATCGCTGATCGTGGGCTGCTTTTAAATGAACGTTTATTTATAAAACAAAATATCTTCTTTGGCCATATTAGCCTACTCAATAGCATTAACACAGGCTTTACGCCTTTCAAACTTTATCTGGAATGTCACCGTTTCTGTCACTGCCTCTTCCCGATCAGGCGAACAAACACACACACACATGCGCGTGAAATCGTCTGCCTCATGAAAAAAATGTAGTTAATATTTGCATCATTTATGATTTATTTTATCCACCCTCGACCCACCCGCAAATAATCAGAATGCATTTTCGGGCTGGCCAAGGTGCGTGCGCCCGATGAAACCGTCTATATAAAGCTTGAAGCATCAGAATCGACATCGGTATTGGCCGATCACCATGACAAGAAATCGGTACTCCGTATCGGCTGCAAAAATCCTGATCGGAGCATCCCTATTAATTTTATATGCGTTCATATATGGTTTCATCAGATGAAAGCAAATATGACTAGTGTGCCATCTATGACATGTGAATCACAAACAAATGACTCTTATGAACAGGTTATTTTTAATGATTCACAAGTCATACTTCCAAGGCACTTTGAATCAGGCTCACTCATTCAGTGAATATTTTAGATCCATTACTGTATCCTTGAAATTAACCATGAATTGTTGTGTGTACTTTAGTTACGTCAGACTTGATATTAGTCATATTAGTTACTTATTGTTCATCTGACAATGTGTAATTATTAGGCATGCACCGAAATGAAAATTCTGGGCCGAAACCGAAAATTCTGGATGCACTTGGCCGAAAACCGAAATCGATACCGAAAATGCTTTGTAATGATTATTGATTATTTTCTTAAATAATATAAAGTAATTTTGTAAGACTTTTTAAATTTAACTCAATTTTAATGATATTGAATTTAAAAAACACAAGCCAATATAATAACCACACTTTTACTGAAAGTAACACAATAAAACTGGACAGGATTTATATTAATATCGGTAACACTTTACAATAAGGTTCATTAGTTAACATTAGTTAACTACTTTAGTTAACATGAACTAAGAATGAACAATAGTTCTTCAGCATTTATTAATCTTAGTTAATGTTAATTTCAACATTTACTAATGCATTATTAAAATCAACAGTTGTGCTTGTTAACAGTTAAAGGGGTCATATGATGCGATTAAAATTTTTCCTTTCTCTTT